>NW_024756457.1:0-7373 GCF_018991925.1 Homarus americanus | reverse complement strand
GGTGCCCGGCCCTCACACCCCGGGACATGTCACTAAAGGGGTGCCTGGCCCTCACACCCCGGGTCATGTCACTGAAGCGGTGAACGGCCCTCATACCCCGGGTCATGGACCTAAAGGGGTGCCCGGCCCTTACACCCCAGGCCATGGGGTTGAAGCGGTTCCCGGCGCTCAAACCACGGGTCATGGAGCTGAAGGGGTGCCCGGCCATCACACCCCGATTCATGGCACTCAAAGGGTGCCGGGCCCTCACACCCCGTGTCATGTGAAGGGGTGCCAGGCCCTGACACCCCGGTTCATAGCTCTGTAGGGGTGTCCGGCCCTCACACCCCGTTTCATGGCACTGAAGGAGTGCCCGGCCCACACACCCCGGCTCATGGCACTGAAGGGGTGCCCGGCCCTGAAGCCCCTTGTCATGTCACTGAAGGGGTGCCCGGCCCTCACACCCCGGGTCATGGCACTGAAGCGGTGCCCAGCCGTCACACCCCTGGCCATGGCACTGAAGGTGTGCCCGGCCCTCATACCCCTGGTTATAGACTCCAAACGTGCCCGCCTCACACCCCGGGGTTCATGGCACTGGAAAGGGTTGCCCGGCCCTCATACCCTGGGTCATGGTGCTTGAGGGGTGCCCTGACCTCACACCCCGATTCTTGGCACTGAAATCGAGCCCGGCCCCTGCCACCCCGGGCCAGGTGCTGATAAGGCTCCCGGCCCTCACATCCCGGGTCATGGCATCGAAGGAGTGACGGCCCTCACACCCCGGGTCATGGCACTCAAAGGGTGCCCGGCCCACACTCCAGCAGGTGTCTCATGTCACTGAAAGTGTGCCCGGCCCTCACACCCCGGGTCATAGCACTGAAGGGGTGCTCGGCCCTCATACCCCAGGTCATGGTGCTGGAGGGGTGACCGGCCCTCACACCCTTATTCACGGCACTGAAATCGAGGCCGGCCCTCACACCCCGGGTCTTGGAGCTGAAAAGGTGCCCGGCCCTCACACCCCGATTCATGGCACTGAAGGGGTGCCCGGCCCTCACACCCCGGGTCATGTGAAGGGGTGCCCGGCCCTCACACCCCGGTTCACAGCACTGTAGGGTTGTCCGGCCTTCACACCCCATTTCATGGCACTGAAATAGTGCCCGGCACTCACACCCCAAGTCATGTCACTGAAGGGGTGCCCGGCCGTCACACCCCTGGCCATGGCACTGAAGGTGTACCCGGCCCTCACACCCCTGGTTATAGACCTAAACGGGTGCCCGGCCTTCACACCCCGGGTCATGGCACTGAAAGGGTACCCGGCAAACACACACCGGTTCATGTCATTGAAAGGGTGCCCGGCTCCTATACCCCGTGTCATGGTGCTAGACGGGTCCCCGGCCCTCACACCTTGATTCATGGCATTGAAATCGAGCCCGGCCCTCACACCCCGGGTCATGGTGCTGGAGGTGTGCCCGGCCTTTTCACCCCGTTTCATGGCACTGAAAGGGTGCCCGGCCCTCACACCCCGGTTCATGTCACTGAAGGGGTTCCCGGCCTTCACACCCCGGTTCATGGAACTGAAGGGGTGCCCGCCCCTCACACACCGGGTCATGGTGCTGAAGGGGTGCCCGGCCCTCACACCCAGGGTCATGGTGCTGAAAGGGTGCCCGGACCTCACACCCCGGGTCATGTCACTGAAGGGGTACCCGGCCCTCACATCCCGGGTCATGGCACTGATGAGGTGCCCGGCCGTCATACCCCTGGCCATGGCACTGAAGGGGTGCCCGGCCCTCACACCCCGGGTCATGTCACTGAACGGGTTCCCGGCCCTCACACCCCGGGTCATAGCACTGAAGGGGTGCTCGGCCCTCATACCCCAGGTCATGGTGCTGAAGGGGTGCCCGGCCCTCACACCCCAATTCATGGCACTGAAGTCGAGGCCGGCCCTCACACCTCGATTCATGGCACTGAAGGGGTGCCCGGCCCTCACACCCCGGGTCATGTCACTGAAGCGGTGCACGGCCCACATACCCCGGGTCATGGACCTAAAGGGGTGCCCGGCCCTCACACCCCAGGCCATGGGGTTGAAGCGGCTCCCGTCGCTCACACCACGGGTCATGGAGCTGAAGGGGTGCCCGGCCATCACACCCCGATTCAAGGCACTCAAAGGGTGCCGGGCCCTCACACCCCGTGTCATGTGAAGGGGTGCCCGGCCCTCACACCCCGGTTCATAGCTTTGTAGGGGCGCCCGGCCCTCACACCCCGTTTCATGGCACTGAAGGAGTGCCCGGCCCTCACACCCCGGCTCATGGCACTGAAGGGGTGCCCGGCCCTGACGCCCCTTGTCATGTCACTGAAGGGGTGCCCGCCCTCACACCCCGGGTCATGGCACTGAAGCGGTGCCCGGCCGTCACACCCCTGGCCATGGCACTGAAGGTGTGCCCGGCCCTCACACCCTTGGTTATAGACCTAAACGGGTGCCCGTCCCTCACACCCCGGTTCATGGCACTGAAAGGGGGCCCGGACCACACACCACGGGTCATGTCATTAAAGGGGTGCCCGGCCCTCATACCCTGGGTCATGGTGCTTGAGGGGTGCCCGGACCTCACACCCCGATTCTTGGCACTGAAATCGATCCCGGCTCTCACACCCCGGGTCATAGTGCTGAAGGGTTGCCCGGCCCTCACATCCCGGGTCATGGCACTGAAGGAGTGACGGGCCCTCACACCCCGGGTCATGGCACTCAAAGGGTGCCCGGCCCACACACTCCAGGTTCATGTCACTGAAAGGGTGCCCGGCACTCACACCCCGGGTCATAGCACTGAAGGGGTGCCCGGCCCTCATACCCCGGGTCATGGTGCTAGAGGTGCCGGCCTCACGCCCCAGTTCATGTCACTGAAATCGGCCAGCCCTCACCGGGTCATAGTGCTGAAGGGTGCCCAGCCCTCCACACCCCGATTCTGGCACTGAAGGTGCCCGGCCATCCTCTGGTCATGTCATTATGCAGAG
Source organism: Homarus americanus (assembly GCF_018991925.1). Lineage (NCBI taxonomy): Eukaryota > Metazoa > Arthropoda > Malacostraca > Decapoda > Nephropidae > Homarus > Homarus americanus. The sequence goes on along the minus strand of NW_024756457.1, from coordinate 4,391 downwards.
TGCCAGCCCTCACACGGTTCATGTCACTGAGGTTGCCCGGGCTTCACCCCGATTCATAGCACTGAAGGGGTGCCCGGCCCATCCACTACGGGTCTTGTCATGTGAAGGGGTGCCCGGCTCTCACACCCCGGGTCATGTGAAGGGGTGCCCGGCCCTCACACCCCGGTTCACAGCACTGTAAGGTTGCCCGGCCCTGACGCCCCGGGTCATGTCATTGAAGGGGTTCCCGGCCCTCAGACCCCGGGTCATGGCACTGAAGGTGTGCCCGGCCCTCACACCCCTGGTCATAGACCTAAACGGGTGCCCGGCCCTCACAGCCCGGGTCATGGGGCTGAAGGGGTGCCCGGTTTCTCACACCCCGGGTCATGGCACTGAAGGAGTGACCGGCCCTCACACCCCGGCTAATTGCACTGAAAGGGTGCCCGGCCCATCCACTACGGGTCATGTCATTGAAGAGGTGCCCGGCCCTCACACCCCGGTTCACGTCACTGAAAGGGTGCCCGGGCCTCACACCCCGGGACATAGCACTGAAGGGGTGCCCGGCCCTCACACCCGTGGCCATGGCACTGAAGGTTTGCCCGGCCCTCACACCCCTGGTCATGTACCTAAAGTGGTGCCCGGCCCTACACCCCGATTCATGGCACTGAAAGGGTGCCCGGCCCTCACACCCCGGGTCATGTCACTATAGAGGTGCCAGGCCCTCACACTCCGGGTCATGTCACTGAAGAGGTACCCGGCCCTCACATCCCGGGTCATGGCACTGATGAGGTGCCCGTCCGTCACACCCCTGGCCATGGCACTGAAGGTGTGCCCGGCCCTCACACCCGTGGTCATAGAGCTAAACGAGTGTCCGGCCCTCACACCCCTGGTCATAGACCTAAACGAGTGCCCGGCCCTCACACCTCTGGTCATGGGGCTGAAGAGGTGACCGGCCCTCACACCCCGGGTCATATCACTGAAAGGGTGCCCGGCCCACACACCCCGGGTCATGTCATTGAAGGCGTGCCCGGCCCTGACACCCCGGTAATGTCACTGCAAGGGTGCCCAGCCTTCACACCCAGGGTCATAGCACTGAAGGGGTGCTCGACCCTCATACCCCAGGTCATGGTGCTGGAGGGGTGACAGGCACTCATACCCGTATTCATGGCACTGAAATCGAGGCCGGCCCTCACACCCCGTGTCATGGCGCTGAAGGGGTGCCCGGCCCTCACACCCCGATTCATAGCACTGAAGGGGTGCCCGGCCCTCACACCCCGGGTCATGTGAAGGGGTGCCCGGCCCTCACACCCCGGTTCACAGCACTGTAGGGTTGCCCGGCCTTCACACCCCATTTCATGGCACTGAAATAGTGCCCGGCCCTCACACCCCGGGTCATGTCACTGAAGGGGTGCCCGGCCGTCACACCCGTGGCCATGGTACTGAAGGTGTGCCCGGCCCTCACACCCCTGGTTATAGAGCTAAACGGGTACCCGGCAAACACACCCCGGGTCATGTCATTGAAGGGGTGCCCTGCCCTTATATCCCGTGTCATGGTGCTAGAGGGGTGCCCGGCCCTCACACCCCGATTCATGGCACTGAAATCGATGCCGGCACTCACACTCCGGGTCATGGTGCTGTAAGGGTGCCCGGCCCTCACACCCCGGGTCATGGTGCTGTAAGGTTGCCCGGCCCTCACACCCCGGGTCATGTCACTGAAGGAGTCACCGGCCCTCACACCCAGGGTCATGGCACTGAAAGGGTGCCCGGCCCACACACTCCGGGTCATGTCATTGAAGGGGTGCCCGGCCCTCACACCCCGGGTCATGTCACTGAAAGGGTTCCCGGCCCTCACTCCCCGGGTCATAGCATTGAAGGGGTGCCCGGCCCATATACCCTGGGTGATGGTGCTGGAGGGATGCCCGGCCCTCACACCCCGATTCATGGAACTAAAATCGAGCCCGGCCCTCACACCCCGTTTCATGGCACTGAAGGGGTGCCCGGCCCTGACGCCCCGGGTCATGTCACTGAAGGGGTTCCCGGCCCTCACACCCCAGGTCATGGCACTGAAGCGGTGCCCGGCCGTCACACCCATTGTCATAGACCTAAACGGGTGCAGGGCCATCACACCAGGGCCATGGGGCTGTAGGGGTGCCCGGCCCTCACACCCCGGGTCATGGCACTGAAGGAGTGACCGGCCCTCACACACCGGTTCATGGTACTGAAAGGGTGCCCGGTCCACTCACTCCGGGTCATGTCATTGAAGGGGTGCCCGGCCCTCACACCCATTCCTTAACTGAAAGGGTGCCCGGCCCTCACACCCAGTTTCATGTCACTGAAGGGGTGCCCATCCCTCACACCCTGGGTCATGGCACTGAAGGGGTGCCTGGCCCTCACACCCCGGGTCATGTCACTGAAGGGGTGCCAGGCCGTCACACCCCAGGTCATGTCACTGAAAGGGTGTCCGGCCCTCACATCCCGGGCCATGGTGCTCGATTGGTGCCCGGCACTCATACCACGGGTCATGGTGCTGAAGGGGTGCCCGGCCCTCACACCCCGATTCATGGCATTGAAAGGGTGCCCGGTCCTCACACCCCGGTTCGCAGCACTGTTGGGGTGCGAGGCCCTCGGACCCCATTTCATGGCACTGAAAGGGTGCCCGGCCCTCACACCCCGATTCGTGACACTGAAGGAGTGCCCGGCCCTCACACCCCGGGTCATAGTACTGAAAGGGTGCCCGGCCCTCACACCCCGGGTCATGTCACTGAAAGTGCCAGCCCTCACACTCCGGGTCATGGTGCTGGAGGGGTGCCCAGCCCTCACACCACGGATCATGGCACTGAAGGAGTGACAGGCCCTCACACCCCGGGTCATGGTGCTGGAGGGGTGCCCGCCCCTCATACCCCGGGTCATGTCACTAAAGGGGTGCCCGGCCCTCACACCCCGGGTCATGTCACTGAAAAGGTGCATGGCCATCACACCCCGATTCATGGCACTGAAAAGGTGCGCTTACCTCACACCCCAGGTCATGTCACTGAAGGGGTGCACGGCCCTCACACCCAGGGTCATGGACCTAAAAGGGTGCCCGGCCCTCACACCCCGGGTAATGGGGTTGAAGCGGTTCCTGGTCCTCACACCACGGGTCATGGAGCTGAAGGGGTGCCCGGCCATCACACCCCGATTCATGGCACTGAAAGGGTGCCCGGCCCTCACACCCCGGGTCATGGCACTGAATAGGTGCTCGGCCCTCACACCCCGGTTCATAGCTCTGTCGGGGTGCCCGGCCCTCCCACCCCGTTTCATGGCACTTAAGGGGTGCCCGGACCTCACACCCCGGCTCATGGCACTGAAGGGGTGTCCGGCCCCGACGCCCTGGGTCATGTCACTGAAGGGGTGCCCGGCCCTCACACCCCGGGTCATGGCACTGAAGCGGTGCCCGGCCGTCACGCCCCTGGCCATGGCACTGAAGGTATGCCCGTCCCTCACACCCCTGGTCATAGAGCTAAACGAGTGCCCGGCCCTCTCCTCCCGGGTCATGGCACTGAAGGAGGGACCGGCCCTCACACCCCGGGTCATGGCACTGAAGGAGTGACCGGCCCTCACACCCCGGGTAATGGCACTGAAGGTATGCTCGGCCCTCACACAACTGGTCATGGGGAGGCTAAGCAGGTGGCAGGCCCTCACACCCCAGGTCATGTCAACAAAGGGTGCCCGGCCTCACCCCAGATTCCTTGTCACTGAAGGGGTGCCCGGCCCTCACACCCCGGTTCACAGCACTGAATGGGTGCCCGGCCCTCACACACCGTTTCATGACACTGAAGGGGTGCCTGGCCCTCACACCCCGGGTCATGGCACTGAATGGGTGCACGGCCCTCACACCCCGGGTCATGGACCTAAAGGGGTGCCTGGCCCTCACACCACGGGTCACGGGGTTGAAGCGGTTCCCGGCCCTCACACCGCGGGACATGGTGCTGGAGGGGTGCCCGGCCCTCACACCCCGGGTCATGTCACTGAAGGGGTGCCCGGCCCTCACACCCCGGGTCATGGCACTGAAGGGGTGCCCGGCCATCACACACCGATTCATGGCACTGAAGGGGAGCCCGGGTCTCACACCCCGGGTCATGGCACTGAAGGGGTGCCCGGTCCTCACACCCCGGGTCATGGTCCTGAAGGGGTGCCCGGCCCTCACACCCCGGGTCAAGTCACTAAAGGGGTGCCCGGCCCTCACACCCCTGTTCATGGCACTGAAGGGGCGCCCGGCCATCACACCCCTGTTCACGACACTGAAGGGGTGCCCGGTCCTGAAGGGGTTCCCGGCCCTCACACCCCGGGTCATGTCACTAAAGCGGTGCCCGGCTCTCACACCCCTGTTCATGGTGCTGGAAGGGTGCCCGGCCTTCACACCCCGGGTCATG
>NW_024756456.1:7500-9075 GCF_018991925.1 Homarus americanus | reverse complement strand
CTGAACGTGAATCCGAAGCCTTAAGTTACTCGGTGAGACGTGAGGTGCACACATTGGCCTGGGACCACAATGATATAATTTGACTCATTACATGTTCTGGCAACGTTTACAGAGATTAATGATGTACAGTAACATGGACGCTTTTAACGTGGAGTGAATAAAACCTGTCTTGCAGCTGACAATGTAAGGCTGAAACAGTTGGTTACACAGTATAAATCTTCCACTTTATTTATCCTCAAGCAAAGTGTAAGAGACGTTAGTATAGTGCCAGGCTTTTATAGGCCGCGTTGGGGTGCATCTGTCTCCTGTCCTCTGTCCACCGCCACAGAGACTCGCTCCTCTTCGCCACCTTAACATCTCCGACATCAGTCTAGTTAGTTTATGTTACAGGTGACAAATTTGTTTCAAGGCTAATTTATCGTCCCAATGTTGACAACTAATGTTCGAAATGTAAATAAATCTCAGTTATCACAACAGAAAATATTGGAAAATTTTGCATTATATTACCAATTTATAACTTTATTTTAGTTGTTTTCTGGATGATAATCAGGTGAAAATAACGTACTAGATATTGTTGCTTTACTACTATATATTCAATTATATTCTATTCTCTTTGTTCTATTCTATTGCCTTCACGTCATTGGTGTTTTGCTTCTTCTGTGAACATTCATTCCTCTTAAGAAACCCATTTGTTGTTTACGGTGACACACTCAGGAAACCGCCACCATTTGCTTGTCCTGAGAAAAAAAAAAAAATATCAGGCAGTAAACACCAGCGAGAAAATAAAGAAAACAAGTAAATTCAAAAGAAAATAATTTTAAGAAACAGTAAATCTATGTAGTTAAGAAGAGTTGCATAAAGAACAGTGTGACTGACCATTGAGGGTTGATGAAGTATACTGTAGGTGCGGCCAGACATAGAGGGTGGGAGGTAGCTAGCCAGGCCTGTAGATCTCCCACGGTAAGTCTTTCATTGGTGTCTCAGGCCAACCGGTCCTTTATCGCTCATCAACATCAAATTGGATAATTGTGATTGCATGACTTTTTGAAACTAAGAACTTCAACAACGTGTAGGGCCGTCGAGTCCACCAGCCATTACTCATCTACTAAGCACTTCTTAAATACACCTGGTGTCGAGTTGAGTGCTTCTACTAACAGGTATAATGCACGCTACTGCAACTGCCATTCAATATCTTATCAATATCGATACAAAGACTCCTAAATTAGACATTTTAGTGTAAGAACCATTGTTTCGCTAAGCATTGCGGACATAACCACAATCTGACACGCAACCGAGAGAAAAAAGAACTGCACCTATCGCTCACGTCCAGTTTGAAGCAGAGCCGAATCCATAAGTCCATCTCAGCAAAGCGCTAGTCTGAACAACTCTTTGCTATTAGACAACACGACTCAGCCGTACAACCATCGCTATTACCACTAGCTTATGACTCTTAAGACAAGTAATTGATCACAATCATGAAGCTCGACTGTTAACCACATGTGTGAACCTAAAGGTATACTTATTTTTTTTTTTTACGTATATAAACTTGGCTTTTCATCAACACGGAGGTATCAC
>NW_024756456.1:0-2500 GCF_018991925.1 Homarus americanus | reverse complement strand
TCCAATGTATATTTTCAGCCTTCGGGCTGCAGGAACTTTTCACAAACCGTTAATTACACACATTATCAGCGTCGTTTGACACAGACCTTTCAGACGACCCTCACCATTAGAGAGGTTTTGCTGATAGAGTCGGCGGTGGTATGAGTTAGGTTGGATGCCGGTAAGCATTAATGCTTAACTCAGCCCCTATGCACGTGAGGGAGGTCTACCTACACGAATCTGGGCTTGGGGGTCTTAATGTGAAAGCTGGAGGTGATTGACCTCAAAACTGATTAGTGTGTGTGTGTGTGTGTGTGTGTGTGTGTGGTGTGTATCTTTGTACTTTTTTTTTTTGTGTTTCAACTTGAGTAGCTATTGACTACTGCTTCTGGCCAGCACACGTTCAAAGATTACTGCTGTTTACAACAATACACTACTTTAAAAATGGTTCCTTTAGTTCTGACGAGAAATCAAGGAGACGAGAGAGAGAGGAGTAGGAGAGAGAGAGAGAGGATATGATGTACGTACAATTACGTTTGACTTCATAATGTTTGATATTTTTCGCAGGATTGTAACAGGAGAGGGACGGGAGACACTTGATTGTAAGGACACAATTATTCACCTGGGTACTGGTTTACGCACCCTGGAGGAGAGAGACATCCTCATGAAGTAGGTGTGGTGCTGGAGTGGTAGTGCAGAGGTGGGGGGAGAGAGAGACTGACATACAGTACCTCAGGTGGTGTTCATATACCTGTCTGCCAGCATTCGCTTGCTGCTTTTTGTGTCTGCCATCATATAACTACTTCTTAATCTAAAAAAAATACGGCTTCGTAATTTCCACAGAGAAGACATATATCAGCACGTGAATAATGATGACCGTCTTGTCTCCCTAAATAAAGGACATTTATCTAGTCTCCCAGAACAAAATTTCATTGTAGTTAACCAGTAGAGACATCGTCACCATAAACCACAGAGAAACAGCTTTAAATGTTCTGTTGTATGTGTATGGTGAAGGGCGCTGTTAGATATATGTACTGTAGTTATGGAAGAGCATCAGTACACTACATCATCAACAGCGGTAAGAAAGTCCCGTTTGTTTATCTCGCGTTAAAGCTATTTCCCCTGATGCTGTGGTCTTTTCTAACATGATTTTTTTTACCTTCTTTACTATGGTACAACTTTCTTCCATCATGTTACAACTTCCTGATATCCCCCAATCCTATCCTTCATGTTACAACTTTATGATACCCACAATCCTCTCTGGTATGTTACTCCCCTCTCCAAAAAATACTACAACATTTTCCATCATCTACAACTCCACTCCATTACTCTACAACCCAATTATCTTTCCATAACCTGCTGCTTCCTACTGCCCCCATAAATATATATTTTTTTTTCATCTGACACAACACACTAAAGTTATATTTGTTTTCATCTGCTGCGTGGCATCATAACTTACTACATTAAGCTGTAAGCCCTCCCAGAGCATACCAGTACGCCTTCCATCATACTAAAACCTTCTCCGTCATGCTGCACACGTGTCTCGTCATACCGTAACCTGCTACACCTTGTTCTGTCGTCCTCCATCACCTGTGTGGGCCTCCATCACGAGCTAACAACGGGCCGGGGGCGACTTGAAGGCCGCCGCGTCAGAGCCACCGTCGTTACACATCAACTTGGGAACTTGATGCCTCCGACCCCCACTGGCAAAGAGGAAGGAGAGCGGCGGCAGAGAACTCCAGTCATCTAGACGAAGCCCTTAGCCCAAAAAAATTACTCATTATAATCCTGGATGATGGCTGCGTACCAACACTTTCTGTCAGCCAATAACTTTCCATCATTGCTTTTAGAAGTTCTTCTTGGTGTTTGGTTCATGTGGGACTTCCAGCTCTAGAACTTCTGCTGATAATTAACTTTTGCAGCAGATTGTCATAGATATTTTGAAGTACTTATAGGAAAACTCCATAGACATTATTAAGGACCTCTTATTGGAAATATCTATAGATTATTATGTAATGAGCAGCTTCAGGTTGCAGGCAGCGTCCAGGGGGATCACTTACAGTATGTGTTTCTTCCATCAAGTGTTCGTCATACATCCGCAAGTCACTGCTGTTAATATCAAGTATTCTAGTAAATCTTTCTAAGAGGTTGATGCCACTTACAGCAGGTGTCCGTGGCTGTAACAGGATACATCTTACAGCATGCGTCCGTCGCTGTAACAGGATACATCTTACAGCATGCGTCCGTCGCTGTAACAGGATACATCTTACAGCAGGTGTCCGTGGCTGTAACAGGATACATCTTACAGCAGGTGTCTGTGACTGTAACATTATACATCTTACAGCAGGTGTCCGTAATTGTAACAGGATACATCTTACAGCAGGTGTCCGTAACTGTAACAGGATACATCTTACAGCAGGTGTCCGTGACTGTAACTGAATACATCTTACAGCAGGTGTCCGTGACTGTAACAGAATACATCTTACAGCAGGTGTCCGTGACTGTAACAGAATACATCTTA
>NW_024756455.1:0-21457 GCF_018991925.1 Homarus americanus | reverse complement strand
TCATTGTGCTTCGTTCAGTTTACATGTGCTTAGGAGCTCTGTGTCGTGTCGTGCACACCACCAGCCTGGAGGTGTGCCTGATGGGTAGAATGTACGTCATCACATCACTTTGTCTACCGTCGCAAACGTCTCATCAGTGGCCTAGGGGTGAAGGTGTTTAGATGATGGTGATTGTTGGAGGCAGGAGGGTGGCTGTGGTGATCAACACCAGAGACCCAGTTGACCCGTGGCTGGGGGCCAAAGGTGCTGCAAGCGTGTGTGTGTGTGTGTGTGCGGCCTCTGCATCTCTCTCTCTCTCTCTCTTCTCTTTCCATTGAGCTCTCAGTAAGCTGCCACACTGGCCTTTCTCCAGAAAACGTATCCACAGTCTCTCTTGTATACACATCGACAACCTCTCCTGACAGACCCGCCAGGTTGGATGTGTGTGGCCTTGACTCTAAGAAAGTGATCATGTTGGTATCTTGTTAGTCTGCTCTCGCTGGAGTGAGTTAGGACCCTTCCTTCATTTACAACTCACACCTTTTCCTCCTTTGTAGGTTTGGACAGTGAACCTCATCTCTCGAAGACGTTTCAGCGTCATGGAGAAAGGATTGGGAGGTGTTGATTGTTGTATTTAATAGGAGAGCTGATGGTGATGAATGGCAAAAGGTAAAGAAGGAGAGTAATGTGGGGCTCAGGGAAGTGAAGGGGGGAGGATGAGGGCGTGGGCTGGAAGCAGGAGAATGAGAGAGAGAGAGGATGAGGATGGAGTGGGAGAGAAAGGAGAGATGGTGCCGCTAAGGTGCAGGTAGAGGCCATCAGCTGAAGTGTTTGAACAGTACGCCTAGTTGCTTCTACCCTGGCAGCTACACCCTGGCCTGGCTACACCCTAAGGTGGGTTGTTTGTCTTGTCTGCTAGTACAGAGGTAGTATGAAATAGTAAGCTACAGCCAAAACCATACGACCTACACACACACGGGTTGTGAGCTCATACTAATAACGTATGACAAATGCTTTCGTGGGCATGCAACAGCACACCTGATTCGTATCCGATGTGTATTTAATGCTTGTGAGGCCGGCTCAGACCTGCCTCATTAGGACCTTTTCTGGACCTGCCTCATTAAGGACCATGCTCACAGGCCTGCCTCATTAAGGACCGTACTCTGAGCCTGCCTCATTAGAGACCGTACTCACAGACCCTGCCTACATTGGAATAATGCTCTGGACCTGCCTCGTAGGACCATACCAGTACCCTAGACAGCGTAAATTATTCGTTCTCAGCGGCAGCAACGAACTGAGTGGAGCTTTCATTCAGGCTGTTCTTGCTCCCGACAATGTATTTGTTGGGTAACCTCAACAGAGTGTGTGTCAACATGGAGAGGAACCGTCAGGGAGGAATTCTACAGGTGTGGGTGAGTGGGTGGTGGTGGTGGCACAATGTGGATTGAACTATTCCTGTACAAAGTTGTCAGGATCTCAGGTGAGGAAATATTGAAGGCTCAGTAGTGTGGGCGTGGCTCGTCCCAGGTGCGTGAAGTGCTGGCAGCAGCGTCTTGTTTTTGGGTTCCACAGGCTGTGTGCCCACAGAGCATCATGGCTGGGTTCAGGCCCATTGTATCTCTGAAGCAGCATCTTGTTTTCGTTTCCTGAGCCTGTATATGCAACAGTCTCATCAATGTATGGTATGAGAAGATTACAGCAGCCTCAATGTTCCTTCATGAGGCGTGTAATTACACCCCTGTATGTGAACAGATTCCATGTACTCGGAGGGTGGGGAGTGAGGCTATGGAAGGTGGTGGCTTTGGTCTAGAGACCCAGAGTGTTGGGTGGAAATGGGCATTAGTCCATGGAAGCCGTGAGCATCTTGTTTCAGGTATAACTGTGGGCATGACTTATGGACAAGTAAGGATGGTGAAACATTTATTACAAACTCAGTTACCTGGCCTTACAGAGGCGCAGTATGAGAGAACGATGTGATGTGAAACTCCTGTTGTCAGCAATGCATTTTCTCGTTTTCCCTCCAGCTTCATTCTTATTCCTTCTTTTTTCTGTAATCTCAATGACTTGGAAAATAAGAAATCAAGTGATAATGACTCGGCCTGCTTAGTCCAGGCAGAGGTGGTGTGTTATATGGAGCTCTCTCTCTCTCTCTCTCCTCCTCTCTCTCTCTCTCTCCTCTCTCTCTCTCTCTCTCTCTCTCTCTCTCTCTCTCTCTCTCTCTCTCTCTCTCTCTCTCTCTCTCTCTCTCTCTCTCTCATATATTTCGTCCTCGTGCCTCAGTCACCTCTGGTAGTTCTTCTACCTGTGGGGCCAATCCTGCTCCTCTCCTCTATAATCAGTCGTACACACACACACACACACACATTAAAAAAACAACAATTAACTATGATCTATGGCTGTGTAATGTGACTTGGTGTTCTGTGATATTTGTCGAGGTCTTGTCATGTTCAAGTTGACACCATATAGTCTGGTGGGGATGTGGGGGGTGCTTATGGTTTCATATGTTCATCGTTCGCATTGCTGCTGGACAGCCCGTGATAGTCAGTCTTCGCCCCCCTCCTACCCCCTCTCCCCCCCCACCTCAGACATACACGCATACAGACACTCACTCATTCACTACATTTATCTGGTGTGTTAAGTCATCACAAAGATTAATATAACTAACCTGTCGAAATGAAATGGTTGTGTCGTGTAGATGTCGTTTTTTGTGTGTCGTAGATGTCGTCGTGGTTGTTATTTAGCAGTGCGTCGTCTTCATCATCATTATCATCAAAATTATCATTATTATCATCGTCATCATCATCATCAATAACTGGTTTCATTGTTTTATGTATCCACTAGTCTGTTCTCTGTGTGTGTGTGTGTGTGTGTGTGTGTGTGTGTGAGCCCAGTTGTTGTTTTACGGTAGTGTGTTTTGAGTGGTAACTTTGAGTTGGTCAGTTTAAAGGGTGAATTTGTTTGTGTGGGAGGGGGTGAAGGAGAATTTGAGGTGGAGGAGGAGAATTGTTGAGGTGGAGGAGAATTCTATTGAGGGGGAGGTGGAGGGAGGAGGGTGATGAGGAGGTGAGGAGGAAGAATTTGAGGAGGAGGAATTGTTGAGATTGGGAGGTGGGGAGGAAGAATTTGAGGAGGAGGAGAGATTTGTTGAGGGTGGAGGAGGAATTGTTGTGGAGTGAGGAGGAGATTTGTTGAGGAGAGGGAGGAATTTGTTGTGGGAGGAGGTGAAGGAATTGTTGTGGGGGTGGAGGGTTTGTTGGTGGAGGTGAGGGTGAGGAGGGGTGTTGAGGTGGAGGAGAGAATTGTTGTGGGGAGGTGAAGTGGTAGAATTTGTTGGGAGAGGTGGAGGGAAGATTGGATTTGAAGAATTTGTTTGAGGAGGAGGAGGAATTTGTTGTGTTGTGAGGAGGTATTTGGAGAGGATGTAAATGAGGACAGGAGATGAAACACACCAAAATGTTTAGAGGATGTTCTTTCTTTTTGTGGCATCTGTACAACTTATTGTCGGAAACATGGAGGCTGTCTCAGTGGTTTTGGGCCCAATAATGGGCGTCTCTCTCCTCTCTCTCTCTCTCTCTCTCTCTCTCTCTCATTTCTCCTGAGTTAATAGCTTCTTCTTCCTTCTCGATGGAAAAGCATTGTTTGTATTGAAATAAAAGTTTAGGTTGTCTAATCTTAGTGATCCTTCAAACTCTTAATCTTATGTGTGCGAGACTTGGGCAGTGTGACCATAATCTCTCCTTGTCTAATCGTAAGAGTGCATTGGGGTGTCAGGCGTGTTTAGTGTGTGTGTGTGTGTGTGTGTGTGTGTGTGTGTGTGTGTGTGTGTGGTGTGTCTGGAGGTCTTATATTCCCATTGTTTTGTTATGCTTCAGCTGTTTATGTTAAACCGCAGTTGTTTTTTTTATGCCTCAGTTGTTTTTTTTATGCCAATTGTTTTATTATTTCGCTGTTTGTTATGCTGATATTTTTTGTTATGCCGCAGCTGTTTTTTTTATGCCATATCTGTTTATGTTATGTCTATCTCTTATGCCTCATATTTATATTATGCCATATCTGTTTTGTGTTTTATACTCTTTTTGATGAGTCGTCCCCCCCCTCCTCAAAGCCTGAGCAGCTGACCTGACCTGACCTGACCTGACCTGACCTCAAGTGTCTATCGAGCGGAGTGCAATGGGGTAGTTTCGTAGGCTTTACCGTGGTGTGTGCGTCCAGGAGATGGTCACTATTTTATAATGAGGCTGATATCTGGTTTAATTGTTTTTGTTTTATTGGTTTTATTTATTTATTTTTTCTAGCAGTGGTATTAATAGTTGGTTATTTTAGTGACTATTTTTTTTTTATTGTTTTTTTTTATTATTATTATTGTGGTTGTTATTATTAGTGGTGATATTAAGCAATTCTATTATTATGTATCTTTTGTAACTTAACTAAATTTCGATTATTTTTTCCATTGATGCAAACTTTAATATTTATTCCTTTGATATATCTAATGTTTGGGTGGCTCTTTCTTGTATTACTCTCTCTCTTCTCTCTCTCTCTCTCTCTCTCTCTCTTATATGGTGAGTTGGCTTGTTGTGTGGGTGAAGCATGTGTAAGCTGGTCCACACTACCATACATATACAACAGGTTATGTCTTGCTGAACGGCGGTTGCCTGATTGGTGTACTCATTAACCATTGAGAGACGAGTCGCATGTAGGACAACTGGTCGCTTGGAGGTAAATTATATACTTAATCTATTAATAGGCGACAGGACCACCTTCACCGACCATTAGACATAATAGTTAAGATGTGTTGGTTGTGTACATAGTGGTCTGTTGTACTCAGTGACCTTGCTCTCTGTCACACAGAAAAGTTTACTCAATACTTGGAGAATGTAAATAGATTCTCAGTGGGCGAAACTAGTTTAAACCCATTGAAAGCTCTTAGCCATCACCGAAGACACTTAACAGAGGCTTCATCATAACAGTAATCAAATTATTGTTTCATGGATGAATAAATGAAGGGCGTGTGCAGATCTTGTTAGTGTGTCAAAACGTGTAGAACAGTCTCTCACCGTGGAGGTCACCCAAGACAAGATTAATATGTTCTCAGGCTTTCCTGAATCTTTCTATGACATTTGTTTGTTTGTTGATTAAATTTATTTATTTTCTCATGTTTTTGTCTGCTGCTCATTTGTCATTGGTTGGTGATCAGCCAATTGGAGCATAATCGTTCCTGTCAGTGGATGCCAGTTATCTGCATACATGACTAGGGGGGCGTGGTGCAGGTGGGTGTAAGGGGACGTGTGGTGCAGGGGTGGGTGTAAGGGACGTGTGGTGCAGGGTGGGTGTGGGGGACGTGTGGTGTAAGCGGACTGGCCTTCACTTTCCTGATCATTATGCACAAGGCTTCAGTCTTCCTTATACCCATGGTCGATGGTTTGTCGACTGGCGTCATGCTACAGTCTTAAAGAGTGTGTTGGTTGTCCTTGTGTCAAAAGTAAACATGGTTTAGACGTTTGAAATAAGGATGGACTGCTCTGCTATGCACTATATGGATTGTTTTAATGCTGGGACGTCTCCAGTCGTTGAACAATGCAACGCGAATCATTAACGAGTTCAGTAGAAGTTGTTTGATCGTGAATGACAGTGAAATCAAACATTGCTCTGGACTGGTGTTGATGTAATTGTAGGTTTCAGATGTCTTGTTTGGAATAAGGTTTGCCAAGAAGTATGACCGTGTTGATGCAAAGGAATTGGTTGGGTCTTGTCTGTAGGAGGTCTCGGTATCAACATCACATTACCGCCATGTTGTGACCTCTTTAAGGTCTCCTGTAGCAGGTTATCCGGGCTCGATTCAGCGTAAGGTATTGGGCATGGGCAGTATCTGGCGTCTGCACCAGTTTAGCACCATAGTGTAGCGTGGGCATTACCTGACCGTCACACTACACCAGTTTAGTATCTGGCTGCTAAGGAGGCAGCAGTGTCCCACCAGCATCAGCCGCACCTCGTTAAACCTCTGTTTACCTCTCTGTGAGTGTCGGCCTGTATTCCCTCCTCACCCAATGGGCTCCCCAGCTGGGTGTTTCTGCCACTAATGATCATAACAACAACAAGAATAGGTGTCGGTAACGTAGAGTAGATCTGACTTCTTGAACCCGAGTCAGACGCATGACCCTGCAAGACTCGCTCTCTCAGACACACAGACGCTTTACCCAGACACAAACTCCCACTCAAGCACCACACACACACACACACACAGACAGCACCACTATGATGCATACGTTCCTTACGGCTGTAAAAAAACAGACCGTCAACAATAACAAAACACTTACACAGTGACCAGTTTGTTGGTAACATATATATTCTGTCTCTGCAGCCAGCCTATAGTTCAGTGGATGTGGGTGTAATGCTTGTGTGTGTTTTATGTGTGGATGTGTGGATGTTTTTGTGTGCAACACGTCTGGAGCAGATGATAGAAGTAGAGGTATGTGGAAAGGCCTCTGGTTCCGATCGTCTCGCACGTCGCTCCGCCGGACAGGAGGGAGCAGGGGGGTGGACCAGGACCCAATATCTCCTCCTCCCCTCCCTGCTGGACATTTCTTGTCCTTGACCTCCTTTAGTGGTTCTAGAACTAGATGCTGCTTGGGTATTTTCCCATGAGACGAAACCTTGAATCTCGTCGTCTATTATGTCTTGTCTGTTACTAAGACGGTGTGTAGTTAAAACTGTTGGTGTCTGTATGTTTCTCATTTTCGATTCCTCTTTGTCATGAGTTATTGTGTGTATGGATTTGTTACAACATTATTTGTGTTATTATTATTATTATTGTTATTATTATTATTATTATTATTATTATTGAAGTCGTAGTAATAGAAGTAGTGATGGTAATAATAGGAACAATACCACACTGTTCTTTGGATTCAACGGGATATAGACTAGTGATAACAGTAGTTGCAGATAGTAGTAGTAGTGGCCTATGAGTAAGCCCACAAGAAACAGGTGATGTGTCGTATATAGGCCACGAGAGTGTCACTGCCGGCCAACACCTCAACATGGGTAGTAATGCACAGTACGTCAGTGATTTATGTTGTGACGGACAGCGACTTGGTGCTTGTTGGTCGCGTCAATCAACACTTGGTGGTGGTTTAGGAGGTGTGTGGGTGGGTGGGGTATTGTGTGTGGGTGATCCTGCTGTTTGTGGTCGTCCGTTGGGGAGTTAAATTGTGTGTTAGCTATGTGGCATTCTCTTTTTTTTTTTTTTTTTTTTTTTTTTTTTGATTGGATGACGACTTTAGACTTTGTTTTTGATGAACTTGTCTTGCTTTCCACTCTACAATTTTCATTTTTCTTCAAGCACGCACCCATATATTTTTTTCGCTTATTTCCATTTTTTTAAGCTTGTTCCCCGATTTGTCAAATTTGTTCCGATTTTATCAGATTGTTGCCGATTTTATCCAGATTGTTGCCGATTTTCTCGCTTGTCGTGCCGGGAGCTGGCCAGGACTTTTAATGTATTCAAATCCTGATCCTCTCAAATGTTATAGTCTTGTTGGTCCTAAACCTCTTGAGTACGATAACTTAACCTCTTGAGTATGATGACCTTCAGTACAATGACTTGTACTCTAGAGGTTAAGTGCTCAAAGAGATGTGGTAATATAAGGATTAAATATTGCATTCAAGAGATCAAGTTATAGTAATAAAGGATAAGGCCTCGTGCTCAAGGGTAAAGTCATTGTACTCACGAGTTTAAATATCCCAATTTTTGTCCCGAGAACTGGAGTGTGTTCAAATTCTCACCGGTTGTGTTTGGCGTTTAGCTATCATTAAAGCAGAGGCTTTGGTGTTTAGCTCTCTCTCTCTCTTCTCTCTCTCTCTCTCTCTCTCTCTCGCCTGTTCATTAGTCACTGTCTTTCAATTACCTGATGCCTACCCTTTGTGTGTGTATGTTTGTGTGTGTGTGTGTGTGTGTGTGTGTGTGTACCAGACATCAGACCATTCACATGATATTGTTCTTTTGGCTTGAGTTTTTTCACGATTGATCTTTTTGACGTCATTGTCTTGTGTGTTTGGAGGACTAACCGACCATGAATAATTATATAATGACTCGGTCCCGGTAAAGTGTGGTTCATTATTTTAGTCTAGATATTGTTACTAAAGTTTTATTTAGTTTCGCCCGCTTTGTTGTTATTGTTATTATTGTCGTTGTTGTTTTTTGTTATATTGTTATTATTATTATTATTATTATTATTATTATTATTATTATTATTATTATTACCATGTATCAGCCAGTTACCTTTCTAGGTCTGAGGTTGGAACCGTGTCCATCCTATTTCCCACGTTTTAGAGGTCTCTCTCTCTCTCTCTCTCTCTCTCTCTCTCTCTCTCTCTCTCTCTCTCTCTTCTCTCTCTCTCTCTCTCTCTCTCTCTCTCTCTCTCCCCTAGCCCTCAATTTTGCTAATTAATATCTCTTGCCATTATCTCCTTTTCCTAATTAGCAGGCCAAATTATCTCGCTTTTTCTCATTATATGAATTTCCGATATTTCTCTCGTTCCTCTTGTCAATATTAGTCGTTGATATGCTTTTTTTGTCAGTATGTTGTTTACTATTGTTTTGGTAAGGGTGGAAGTACTGAAGGTGTCGGTGTGTATGACTGTGCTTCAACACCTAAAGTAATTCTTGTTGATGTTATTACAGTTACTGTACTTCAACAACAAAAGTTCTTATTGACGTTATAATGCTATTTCTTGCTGTGTGCACTTGATCACTAAGATCTTTTAAGCTTGTATGT
Source organism: Homarus americanus (assembly GCF_018991925.1). NCBI lineage: Eukaryota > Metazoa > Arthropoda > Malacostraca > Decapoda > Nephropidae > Homarus > Homarus americanus. The sequence goes on along the minus strand of NW_024756455.1, from coordinate 12,707 downwards.
TAGACAGTTGTCCACACCGACTATCAACTTGAACCAGCGCACCTTACTCGTTTTCATGTTTTACTGTAAAGGTGGCAACCCCAACCCGAGATTACTTTGTTCTGGAGGCAGCTATCACGTTTGTGAGATTAATTTGCCCTGTGTTTTTCTTTTTCTTAACCTTAAGTGGTCAAGTTTTAACCCTCGTGGGAGACTCGCCACCGGGCAATGAACTTCACGTGAAGTTTTTGGAGCTTAAATAGTTCTCTCTTGTTTTACATCTTTATGAGGTCGTCGTGTCAGGTTCTGGTTGTACGATAGTTTGTGTGTGTGTGTGTTTTTGTGTGTGTGTGTGTGTGTGTGTGTGTGTGTGTGTGTGTGTGTGTGTGTGTGTGTGTGTGTGGCTGGCCCTTTTGTATTACACGTGTATACACTGCTTGCATAATGGCACTAACACACGTGGTATAACTGGTCCTTTTTTCCCCACATTTATAAATGTCAGTGGTCTGCGTCATGAGGACAGCCTATTGGCAGAAACTTGCTGTAACTGTAGTCCCTCAAGACTCGACGTCCCTCACTGTAGCCTTTCCTGTACTGTATGCAGCCGAGTAGATGCAGCTGTGAGCATTAGAAAGTAGGCTGTACATAGCTTGGACCACAGGGGGACCTTACCTAGACGTGGCTAGCATATATCACACACATTATACAATAGAGGAGTATAACAATGTGCGCAATAAATGCCACACGGTTCCTACGTATGACTCCTTTATAACCTCCCCTCCTCACTCCTCTTATTACTCCAATAATCGTATTTGCAGGACATACTTGAAGATAAGCCAATTATTGAACGTCTTTTTTGTTCAATAACACTGATTCATACAAGATTAAATAACACTTGGATGGTAATTTTCTGGGCTTATTGTAATTGGCTCTTTATCAGTAGTCAAATAAGTGATGAAAACAGGATATGGTCCCCCTCTTCCTTCCCCCACTGAGGTTATCATGCGAGCTAAGGACTGTAAGATTATAATAACATGATAGCTGACTACACCATCACGTCACCATGGGTCTACCACATCCTCCATGCCACAGGACTCTACCACCTCACCCACCACACCTGTTGCCCTTGCCTGTTACACCTCCAGGTGTTACCTCACCCTCCCCATCACCCCCTCCCCCACACAGCCATTGAGGGACGGACTGTGGCGGATTTGACCCTCCTGGCCCTTCACAATGGGTGTAGGGATAATGGAAGGTGTAGTGTCTGCCTGGACTTGCCTCCTGCGACCTTGGGAAGCTGAGTGATGTTCTCCTTTGTCAGGTCGTGCGCTGTGACTGTTCCTCGCGTTTAAGAATACTAATAACTGGTTCACTGGAGTCAAACATGCAGGTAATGTCTGAAAATTATCATAATTGCACCGTGTCTTTGCCTTAGTTTGGTGTTTTACGTAGCACCAGTTAGGGAATAAAATTAAATTAGTCTTAATTTTTCCTGGTGATAAGTGTAATTATCAAGTTAAGTTTGTGTCTTAGCGTAATTTTAGTCGTATTTTCTTTTTATCCTTTACCTTAAGTTAACCAGTTTGATGTGTTCTTGATGTTTTTACAAGGAAAACTCGTTGGAGATAACCTTTGTGGTCGTGATGGCGTCCACACGTGTATGGGTGTGCGTGTAAAGGTGCCAGTGTGGGTGGCTCTGGGATCTGTACATCGCAGCACGTGGCCAGTGAGAAAGGCCAGTGAGATTACACACAGGATTTCGTGGTAGCTGGATGATAGGATGCGGGGAAGGAGGGTGGGGGGAGTGTGTGTGTGTGAGCGGGTGTTACGTCACCTGGATGTAGCGGCTGGCTGTGTCGGATACTCTCTCTCTCTCCACACACACACACACCTCACACGCGTCTTGCCTCTTCCTGCGGCTCACTCTCCTCCACGCTCTCCATGCACTGGGCTCTCAACTTTAGCGACGTGGCGGTATATTATTTGCATATTGGCAGTCAAACTCCTATGCATTATGGAATCCTCAAATATTTTCCCAGATCATGTTTTCATGTGCAATACACCGTATGTTGCTGCACCTGGGCGATTTTACAAAATGGTCGTTTTGTCAAGATTTCGCAGCATGACGGTCTGAGTGAAATGCGGAAGGCGGTCCTGTGTATTAGTAATCAGAGGCATGGAGTGGAGGCTGAACAGCAGGCAGTCCATTAACATTTTGCCTTCAGAATGTTGGTGTGGTGGTCTAGAATGTTGCAGGGACGGCCGCTCTCACCTCCCTCAGCTGCGGCCTTCACTATGACCACAGACTCGCCGGAAATTCACCGAGCTCACTTGCACGTTGGTTGGTCATGAGGTTCGTAGAGGTGGTGGTGACAACACAACACACGGCGGACATGGCGCTCTCACCACCTGACCTAACAGAGACTTTATGGTTTTACTGTCTATAATCATTGTAAAGTACAGTGTTCTTCAAGGTTTATTTATCGATATCTCCTTTATTGATTCCTTTCACTTCCACTTAAATACCTCTATCATATCTCCCCATATCTTCGTCTTTCAGGGAATGCAGTTTAGTTTCTTTAATCTATCTTGATATGGAGGTTTCTAAGCCCCAGAATCATTTTTTTGCATTCTTTGCTTACACCGACTCCGATAAATTGATATCCATTCTATAATAAGGGCACCAGAACTGAACAGCATAATCGAGGTGCGGCCTGACTAGCGCAAGATATAGTTGCATACGATCTCCGTGCTCTTATTACTTACACTTCTAACATAGCCTAATACTCTGTTTGCCTTATTTCGAACATTAACACTGTTTTTAGGCCGTAGGTCGGGCTTACAAGTCCCTAAGTCTCTTTCACAAGTCGGCTTCTCTAGGTCGATGTTGTTAAGGCTGTATCGTACGACAGTATTTACTGAGTCACCAAAGAATAGTTCAGTAAGGTCAGCAACTATAGGTGTAGAGAATCTTCTTAGTATGGTGAATGGTATCGGCTGGTTCCTGGTATCCTTCTGTTGGTATCTGTGCCCCATTTCTCCCACTACTACTACTACTATCAGATAACGATACCACTATTAGGTTAGGTTCAGGTTCTGCTGACTTTTCCTGGATTCGTGATGGTAAGGTTGATTAGGCTAAGTTGCATGGGTGGTGGTTGTGGCCTACAGATGGGCGTGTCGGTCGCAGCTTGCTCCTCGGCACACACACACACACACACACACACACAGAATCGGGGTAAAATGCCACCACAGGAATGATTCATGACACAAGTTGACCACTCGTCTGGTAGCAAGGTCTCTCTTAACTTCTAGGAATTTTGTTCATATCCGTTACGATGCTTTCTATTAACAGTTTACGTGTATGTGTGTGTAGTTTATCTATGTGTAATGCGTGCTGTTGTGTATGTGTTGCTTATGTATGTATGTATAGTTTTGTGAAATTTCTGACCTGAAGTTTTAGGTGTATTAAAGCAGAGAGAAAGTGAAATGCTTCTTGGTATGGTGAATGGTATCGGCTGTTTCGTATCCTTCCGTTGGTAGCTGTGTCCCTTTCTACTACTACTACTACTAGGTAACACGATACCATTATTCCCTAGTATTCTTGGTATGATCACACCCTCCCTCTTGTACATTGTATTGTGGCTCCTATTTGCCTCGCTCTAGTCTAGTCTGGTACTGCCTCCGCTCTAGTCTAGTCCTGGTACCGCTAGTACCAGGGGTGCTAGGTTGTTGACACATCCTGGTACCGTTAAGCCTCGTCTCACAACTTTCTTAGTGGGGTCGTGCGTCAGGAGGTACTTGGTCATGATTCTTTCCAGTATGATGGTGATTTTGTCCGGTAGTCGTTTTGTCCAGTATGGTCATGATTTTGTCCGGTATGATCGTGATTTTGTCCGGTATGATCGTGATTTTGTCCGGTATGATCGTGATTTGTCCGGTATGGTCGTGATTTTGTCCGGTATGATCGTGATTTTGTCAGTATGGTCATGATTTTGTCCGGTATGGTCATGATTTTGTCCAGTATGATCATGATTTTGTCCGGTAAGTCTCTACCTCCATTTGTGTTTGTCTGTTTTATTGTCTTGTTTGTTTGTTTTTGTTTTGTCTGTGGTGTTGTCTTTTTGTGTTAATTTGTTTGTCTATCATCATCATCATCATCATCATCATCATCATCATCATCATCATCATCATCATCAAAGTACACAGCAGCATTATCACTCCTACTTGATGTGTCATGTATTTCTTGTTGAAAGTCACGTGTGTGTGTGTGTGTGTGTGTGTGTGTGTGTGTGTGTGTGTGTGTTAAAATCTACCTTATCTCCTGGGTGAAGCTTTGTTTTTTTGTTTTTCGGTATTAATTATGACCCGATATAGTGTACAGCGTCGGTGGGGGGGCAGCAAATAACGGTTAGGGTAGGTTAGGTTAGGTTAGGTTGGGTTAGGTTTTCTCTATTCTGCAATAACATATGAGAGTACGTCAGACGAAACATCGCCTACCTTTCGCCGGTAGCATGACGCTTATGACACCAGGAAAGGATAATTAAACAGTGACTTGTGAGATGTCTTAAGAAGAAACTGTAGTAGACCTCTTGATCCTTATTGTAACAGCCATGTTTACACTAACCCTTATCGCTCATATATCTGTCCCATCTGTACTAAAAGCTTCCCAGCAGTCCCAGATAATGATGTTGTTTGGTTAGGTTGGTGTTTGGTGAGCTTGTTCCAATCGTCCACAAACTCTTATTTCCCAAGACAATGTTTACAAATCCCGCCAAATTGCTGAAATTAAAACCAACGGCTACGTGTTCGCTCCAGAGTTGACAATTTTAAAGTATCGGGTACCATTTGTGTTCGAGAGAGAGAGAGAGAGATGAGGAAGTAAAGATGTAGTTGACCTGATGTAGTTGACCTTTACCTCGCCACCAAGATGACCTCACCTAGTACAACCTCTGCCCGGATGCTAAGACGTGTTCTTTAACTTGGGGGACAAAAAAATCTTGACAAAAATTTCTACTCACTCATGTTCGTAGTGTGTCGCTGGTGATTGTGTGGTTAAGTCGTTCAGCTTTTAATTGGCTCCTAACTTCACTGTTGAGGAAGCGAGGCTGGTCAGGTGCAGTGCTGGAAGTTTAGTATTTAGTGGGTTATATCCGGGCTCTGTGTGTGTGTGTGTGTGTGTGTGTGTGTGTGTGTGTGTGTGTGAGATCAAACTAGTAACGTTACCAACAGTGCGTCCGTGTGTCTGTCTGCCCTGGAGGGGCATAATTGAGAGGCCGTGACTTGAGATAAATTTTAATCAGTGAAGGAGAAAGGTCAGAGTCGGCGGGAAGTTTACGTTGTACTGTGTGATAATGATCTTGTTTTTGTACTAGACTAGAAGAACGCATGATCCTCTTTCTCCTCCTCCTTTCTTTCCTCCTCTTCTCTTTCTCCCCTCTTCTCTCTCTTCTCCTCTTTTCTCTTTCTGATCTCTCTGCCCAGTTTCTCCCCCACCTCTTCTTTCTCTTAATTTCTCTCCTCCTCATCTTCCTCTTCTTCTCCCCTCTTCTTCCTCCTCTACCCTCCCACACACCCCCTTGTGACGTGGTGGAGAGAACCATTTAAACAAGCTCGGGTTGGGTTGTTAACACTGTTGTAATGTGTCCAGTTGAAAGCAATTCCCCGAGTGTGTTGTGTGTTTTAATACAGTGGAGTCACAACCGCTAGTTCACCCCCCTTGTTTATCTTTAACCTTCCTCTGTGTGTGAGGGGTGGATCAAGGGGGTGTAGATAAGGGTGAGGGTGGGGAGGGGGATTAAGGGAAGGTATGGTGTAAGATAGTGTGGGAAAGAGACAGTGATATATTAGGATAGGAAGTAGATTTATCCACACATGCTATTCTCGACAAACAGGTCCCATCTCAGCTTCCACAGGTGTGCCAGGTGTTGTAGTCAGTATATAATGAGATGTAAGGGTAACACTGAAGAAATTACTACCTGGTATAACACATTGTGAAGAAATAACAAGTTGTGAAATTTTGATAAGATGTTGTGTTGCAATGTACCTTCTCACCTCATAGCGTTTATAGATAATACTTTATCGGAGTTAAAGGTCCTACCGATGTGTGGCTAGTTGTGAGAAAGTGTGGCGAGAAGCGTCAAAGTTGGAGTAGTGGTGGTGGTAGTGGTAGTGGTGGTGGTAGTAGTAGTAGTGGTGGTGGTAGTAGTAGTGGTGGTGGTGGTTGGAGTAGTAGTAGCAGTAGTAGTAGTGGTAGTGGTGGTGGTAGTAGTAGTAGTAGTGGTGGTGGTGGTTGGGTAGTAGTGGTGGTGGTGGTGGTGGAGAAGGCGTTTAGTGTACGAGAGGTGTGTGTGAAGTGCCAGGTAAGAGGTGAGGCGGGCAGTGTGCCTGACTTCCGCCAAGGTGGTGGTGGTGCACGACGGGGTTAAGGGAACTGCTCCACTGAACCCTCATGTCCCTACCTCTTTTGTTCCACTGTTTCCAAGACTGGGAGAGTCATCTCCTCTGCCTAATGACCCTCGTGACTCTTCCTCTCTGTATGGGTGTGTGTGATTTATATTAGGTTATTGATACAGGAATGTGTGTGGGATTTATTTTGTTGTTTTAGGTGGGTGGGTGGTCTCGGTGTTAAGTCCTTGTGTGTGTGTGTGTGTGATTTATATGAAGGAGGATTTACTGAAAATTGTATTGTGTAGATATTTATGGTGTTGGTTGTGGGTTGAAGTACCTTCTATATTTTCGTCTTTTAATGTTGGTTTCTCATGACTAATGCCGTGTGTGTGTGTGTGTGTGTGTGTGTGTGTGTGTGTGTGTGTAACTATGTACTTTAGAAGCTTAGGTACTTACATAAGTGTGTGTGTGCATTAGGTAGCTGTTTGTGCACTTTTGAAGGGTTTGAATTCCTTACTGGATACAGGTTAGGCTTGACATACTTATATAGCGATTTGGATTCTTTTGTCACAGTTCTAGAGGCGTTTTGGCTGGGATTTTTTTTTTATTTATTTATTTTATTTATTTTTTGTTACTCATGTTTGCATGACTGAGGTGATGACGGTTTAGTAGTTCTTGAGTTTTGATAACCTTTTGTCGTTCTTGTTATAGTCGTAGCAGTAGAGGTCGTCATAGTAGTAGTCGTAATGAAAGGGTCGGCATCGTAGTATTTATAACCATTGGGGTCGAGCTATAAGGGTCGTAGCAATAGTGGGTCGTAGCCATAACGGGTCGTAGCCATAGGGGATCAACTATAGGGGTCGTAGCTATAAGGATAGTAGTAGTAGTAGCAGCTGGGGGTGAAGTGGGGAGACTATGGAGAAATCTATAATGTGGACTCAGTCGTCGATACCGGTGGTGAATATGACACGCTACCCACCCACTACCTTCCACCCACCCACCCACCCTTTCCACCCACCTACCCCACCCACCTACCTTCCCACCTCTGCTTGACGTCAATACTGTACACACACACACTTTCAAACAACACAAATTAATCATTGTTTCTTCTCTCTCTCTCTCTCTCTCTCTCCAAAGTGTGAAGGTCAGTTCCACTTGAATATAGGGCACAATGTCGACCCCTCCACGCTCTATACTGTTGTCCCCTGTCCTTTCATTTCCCATACCCTCTACCCCTACCCCATCCCTCCCATCCCCCCATCCCTCCCCTCTTTTTAGTTTTTAGTAAGAGCTCACCCCTCCCCAGAAGTTGTAAGAGGAGGGGGAGGAGGAAGGAGTGAGGCCAGCAGGGACGCAAATAGTAACGCTTACTCACCTCTGTGTTTCAGGGCTTACAGAGAGGTTCTATACCGGTGGGGAAAGAATACTATATTAATTTGTAGTGGTGTGATAGTAGTAGTGGTGGTAGTAGTGGTGGTGGTGGTAGATGGTGGTAGTGGTGATGGTAGTGGTGGTGGTGATGGTGGTCGTATTGGATTGGTGTTGATTGCCTTGTGACACCATAGTAAGAGGAGAAGAGCTGCCTAGGTTCTTGTGAAGAGAGGTTTGGAATACGATGAGAGGATGAAAGGGTATGTGGAGGGGGGTAGAAGAAACTGGTGTAATGTCTATATCGATAAAATAAAGGGAGAGAAAGAGGGAGAAGGATAATGGACGTGGGGAGGGGAAAGAGGGAGGTGTGGAGGAGGGGGTGTACTTCTCCTAAATGTTTAAGGAAGTTTTATTCTGTGAGGCTACGGGCAAGACGCTTTGAGAAGAGAGAAGGGGAGTTAAGAATTTATTTACACGAATGAAAGACCTTATCTTCTAAGTTGTTGCTTCCTGTGAGGAAGTTAATTCCAGGTGAGGCAATTAGGCGGTGGCAAGCGAGGGTGTGGCTTAAAATTCTCGCTTTAGGGGTGGGGGGCAGTTAATTCAGGGCCAAGGGGTTAAATTTTGAGAGAGTTTGGGTCCTCCTCGGCGTGTGATGGTGGAAGGGTCAGTGTGGAAGTGAAGTTTAGGAGGCAGCGGCAGCGGGGCCAGTGTGCACGGCGATAACATAAAAGAGTCTGGTGAAGATTGATGAGTGCTATTGTATGTTTGCACTTGTTAGTTTAGGTTTTTTTTTACTCTCTCTCTCTCTTCAAACTCTCTGAGATACTTAATGAGGAGAGATTTTATCCGACGTCTTCCGTGTGTGTGTGTGTGTGTGTGCGGCGTATTGGATCCTTGTGTGACCTTTTTTGGAGGATCAGAACTTTGTAAATGTTAAGTTTTACAATGGGGATTCATGGTGATGCTCTAACACTATTGAAGTTATTTGGTAAAATTTGATTATTGACAAAAAAGCGACTCAGTTGTTTTAGTACTCATCGCCCCCACTCGTGTGCTGTAGTGGTGAGTGGCTCTGGATCACCAATTTGCTTTCACTTGAGTATGTAACTATACGAAAGTGTGAAATACAAAGAGCATTTTTTTATGTACTGTACAGTATTTTGTGTAGAGTTGAGATGATACTGTAGATCCTTCGTGAGGTGTTGATGGGTGTGCCAGTTAAAGTGTCCTGTTTCTCTCCGAGGAATTTAGGATTGTGGAGTTGACATTTAATTCGTCCTTCGTGAGGTGTCTTCACGTGTAAATAGCCAAGCCAGAGAACCTTCGTGTCTGGAGTGGCGTTTTGTTTGTGGTGTCTTAATGAGTGAGTTAAGATGGTGGTCTTGTATCAGTTATCAGAAAGTGCGAATAATTTTGCCCGATGTCAGAAAATTGGTGTAATATTGTGACCAGTAATGTGTTTGCATAATTATTCTCAGGTGAAACCAGGTGAAACCGTGGCTACGAGGCTGGCCGACTCGTAAATCCTCTCCTGGAATTGCCACACGGGGCCATTACACTTGGGGGCCAGGACAGGGCGCGGCGTGTGTGGGGCGGCCCGATGTTTGGGGCCAAAGTGCCCAAAGTTAGGACAATTTATCGGCTGTGTCCGCCACTTGGTAACGTGGGGCCACAGCTGGCGTGGAACCAGTGCTGGTGAACTCTGGTCTTGTGAGGGACGGTGATAAGAGCGGTGCTTGTAGCCTGGTGCTGCTATGTTTGCCCACTAGTGTACTTACAGCGCCGATGAACATTGTAAAGGGCACCAGAACGACTCAACACTCCCCTTCCACCACTTTTCCCACTCATATAGCACCAGTTTTTAGTCACTAGGGTTTCATAGATACCTGTATTGATGTACTTTTTATATACCTGTACTCAATATATATATGTAGCAGTGTACTGTAGGCTATACATGTACTACTAAATATACAGTAGTGTAGCTATATGTGCTCGGTTTACATATAGTATACCTGTAGCCTTTCTGGGCACATATACTTGGGTACCCTTTGTTGACCTATACTCATATATTTTGTATACCTGGACACACCTCAGACATGCACGTATGTATTGATACTCTGAAGTAGATGAGTTGGAATGTGTGTTCCTGTTCCTGACTTTTGTACTGCTGAATCTCCTTATTATCAAAAATCCATGTTCTCATGTTTTTGTTCTCCAGTATCCATGTTCTTGTTCTTTATTATCTGTGGTGAGGATTATACTGCCAAGTGTTGATGGTATTAACCCTGAGTATATAGGAGGGACTCTGGTGACTCTGTCGTTAACCACATAAAATACCCAAAGTTTTCGTCCAGCGAAAGGGGTTAAGTCCTGTATGTATCCTGTCATGTGCCATCATAGTGTTAACGATGGGGCTGTTACAGATACCGTTCATGACTGTGGTGACAAGAGATTATTATACTGTCATGAGGGGTGATGAATTTGTGCTCAGTGCCGTGATAGGGTTAGGTTAGGTTAGTAAGTATGTTCGTATGTGATGACGGGCGATTATTATGACCTGTTGTACCTGTGATGGACTGTGTTGATGAGGGATTATCCTGCCAAAGCGTTAATAGCTAATTGTGACAGGTGAGTGAACTTGGTCATAACGATGGGTGTTGGTAACGAGCATTTGTTTATGGGGTCGTTTGAAATCTTTTTTTGGGGTGGGCGGTGATCTCGTCTGTGTGATAATAAAGAATTAGTGAGATAATAAAGTCCGGAGTTAATGAGAGTTGATGGTTGATTCGGTAAGAAGTAACAGTGTGTGGCCGGCGGGTCGTGTTGACGAAGAATTGAGGGTTTAGCAATAAATTATGTCGCCTTGATTGATAGTTGAATAAGTGAGACATTATTCTATCTTGTATTGAGGATTGCTGGCAGTAAGAGATTGAATCACTCGACTTGTGTCGGCATCTGTAACTAAGGCGTTGTTGTTTATTTTCACAGGTGGACTTGGAACACCAGCGGGAGGTGGTGACGGCGGGACGGGATGGCCTTGGCGCATATGTGGGGTGCCCTTCATCGAGGCCTCGGCCAAGAACAGGTGTAACGTCAACGAAGTGTTCGCCGAGATCGTCCGCGAGATGAACGTCAACGGGCAAGAAGGGAATCGCAACTACTGCTGCTGCGTCCTTCTCTAACAACCAGGTGGGTGTCCAGGTAAATGCTCTGACCAAGGTGAGTCTCTTAACAATCACTTCACCCACCCCATGACACAGCTCACCCCCATCCGTCTTCAACCCCCTAAAAGATGTGGATGAATGGGTGAATGAGTGTATCGATGTATGGGTGGGTGGGTGGTGGTGACCTTCCTCGGTCCTCCACACGTTGACAAGAAAGATTTTGGATCGTTTTACCAGAGAGAGATTGTGATTGACCTTCGCCTCTCGTACTCACCCCCCCCCTTTCCTTCACCCCCACCCCTTTCTCTCACCTGTTCTCTCGATCTTTCCTCTCACCCCTCTCCTCCCTTCTCTCTCCAGTCTCCCTCATCCCTCACCCCTAATCTCTCCATGTCTCCTTAGTGTGGTGTCAGACATTGTGATCTATAACTTAGTGGTGCATAATTGTGATCCTATAACTTAGTGGTGGCAGATATTGTGACTGTACTAGGGTGGAGACATTGTGATCTATAACTTAGTGGTGGCAGACATTGTGATCTATAACTTAGTGGTGGCAGACATGTGATCTATAACTTAGTGGTGGCAGACATTGCGATCTATAACTTAGTGGTGGCAGACATTGTGATCTATATGGAAGTGGTGGCAGACATTGTGATCTATAACTTAGTGGTAGTGACATTGTTATCTATAACTTAGTGGTGGCAGACATTGGTGATCTATAACTTAGTGGTGGTGAACATTGTGATCTATAACTTAGTGGTGGCAGAGATTGTGATCTATAACTAGTGTGGTGGCAGACATTGTGATCTATAACTAGTGGTGGCAGACATTGTGATCTATAACTTAGTGGTGGCAGACATTTGATCTATAACTTAGTGGTGTAGACAGATCTATAACTTAGTAATGGCAGACATTGTGATCTATAACTTAGTGTGGCAGGGTTATTTGTGATCTATAACTTAGTGGTGCAGACATTGTGATCTATAACTTAGTGGTGGCAGACATTGTGATCTCAGCAAGTGGTGGCAGACATTGTGATCTATAACTTAGTGGTGGCAGACATTGTGATCTATAACTTAGTGGTGGCAGACATTGTGATCTAGCAAACGGAGGATGTCAATTATTAGACTCATCTAGAAGTACCCATTAATTCCCTGTCAATATCAATACTCTGGGTGTATGTGTGAGGACGGGTGTGGTATTCATCAGTTGTTGATGGTATTGTGAGGTGAGAGGGGTAGGGAGTAAGCTGGAGGAGAGGGAGGTGCAGTGGAGCCTGGAGAGAGGGGTGGTGAGGGTGGGAGAGGCGAGGTGTAGGGCAGGGGAGGTGAGAGGCGTGGATGGGTGTTAGGGAGGGGTGAGACACAGTGGGGCTAGGAGAGAGGTTGAGACAGGGGGTGAGGGTAGGAGAGAGGGTGAGACTCAAGGGTAGGGATAATGAGAGGTTGAGACACGAGGGGTGGACTAGGAGAGAGGGTGAGAGACGAGGGGTGGGCTAGGAGAGGGTGAGAGACGAGGGGGTGGGGTGGGAGGAGGTGAGACGGGGGGGTGAGGGCTGGGAGGTGAGGACGAGGTGGGAGCTGGGAGGTGAGAGACGAGGTGGGGCTAGGAGGAGGTGAGAGACGAGGGGTAGGGATGAGTGGGGGAGGGTGAGAGACGAGGGGTGGGGATAGTGGGGAGGGTGAGAGACGGGGGTGGGGCTAGGAGAGACGAGGGTGCAGAGGCTGGGAGACGGGGGTGGGCTGGGGGTGGGGCGGCGGCAGTGTAAACAAGGAGGTCTCAGCAATACGTAACTTCTAG
>NW_024756453.1:0-11608 GCF_018991925.1 Homarus americanus | reverse complement strand
TAATGATGAGCAGGTGTAAGTACAACTCTCTGGAAATCTTTGATCAACTAATTCGGGAATGACTGGCTGGAACTTTTTTTTTTATCAATTAATTTATTCAACAAACGTTTTAATTCATTATTTTTTGTCGGTATAAATGATGTTGTCACGTCATATTTATCCACGACAAACAAAAAACAAACAAACACACACACACACACACACACACACACACACACATTGTGAACTTCCCACACACGGTTAAAATACCCTTGACCTAATCTTAACCGACTCAGGTGTAGCACACACCTATCAGTGCTCAGGTCCCCAGCTGCCACTCCCACTCAAGTACAGAGACCTTCAGGCCGATTACTGACTCTGCAGTGCGTCTCTTCGGGCAGTGGACAGTTCACCATCCTTGGACTGAAGCACTTAGTGTGGATGACGTGGACACCAAATGGATAAATTACACCAACACCACCACGGAAGCTCACCGCCACTTCTTCCCCGAGAAGTCCGTAAGATCTCACCCAGCTGACTTGCCCTGGATCACACCTCGGATCAAAAGACTTATACAACAGAGAGACAGAGCCTTTTATCTCATTGACCACAACCACTACAGGTCCCTGCGCAACCGAGGCATCCGCGAAATACGCACTGCAAAGAAGTCTCACTATCCAACCAAATTGCAACACCTGAAGCAGACCAACTCTGTGGACTAAACAATAAGACACACCCCCTCCCCTTCCTTAGCCATCTCACTAATGTTGACGCAGCTGAGCAATCAAATAACCATTTCCCTATTATACGCCAAACGCTCCCCCGACTTGACACAACCAATCTCCCTGCTTACCTACCAGCCCCCTTTCCTGCTGACTTAGTAGCAAAACGTCTGGACAAACTGAAGTTAAAACGCTCCAACACCCCCATTGACTTACCAATGAAACTCTTCAAGGAGTTCTCCCCGGGGCTAGCTAAACCCCTATGCTCCATCATCAATGCTTCCCTCAGTCATGCCAAATGCCCAGCTGGCTGGAAGACTTCATATGTGTCACCAGTGCCCCCCAAAAAACAGCCCACAATCCTTAAATCACCTTCGACCCACTGCAATCACCCCAATACCCAGCTTAATCTGTGAAAGTTTTGTGTTTGACTGGGCTTATGCTGAAATTGCAGGCGCCGTAGATCCTCAGCACTTTGGTAATATGAAAACTTCCTCCACCTCTTACTGTCTTGTCAGCTTTCTCGACTACATTTACCGCCATCTGGAGAAACGAAAAACGTCTGTTGCTGTCGCCTTCATTGAATTCACCAAGGCATTTGACCTAGTCGACCACAATTTAATCATCAACAAAGCTATTGACCTCCTGTTTTGAAGAAGTCTTATACCATGGCTTACAGACTTCCTCAGTAACCGACGCCAAGCTGTACGCTTATGCTCATCAATGATGCCCTTAAGAGAAACCCCTGCTCGCTGGAAATATGTCGACGACTCCACCATTGGGATCAGTGTCAACAACTATGCTCCCGACTATACCGCCCTTCAGGATTTATTGAACCGTCTCCAAAACTGGGCCACCAACAACCATGTCACCATCAACCATACCAAGACCATGGTTATGCACATCAACCTCTCCTCCGACGTTGTCTCACCTCCTTCCATTACTTTAGGTCCCAACACACTCCAGGTTGTAGATTCCACTAAGCTCCTCGGCGTCATCATAGACAACAAACTAAATTGAAAACCACACCTCAATAAAGTTGTCAAAACCACCAGTTTCCGTCTCCACCTCCTCCGCCGACTCAAGTCCCTCGGAATTCCTGCATCCAAGCTCCTCAGTGTTTACTCAACATTCATACTTCCCAAGCTCACCTACGCCTCCCCTACCTGGTCTTCCTCCCCAAACGCCACACAACGTAAACACCTAGAAAAAGTGCAAAAGAGGGCATGCAAGATTATTCTCTCCCTTCCTACTCCACATATCAAGAAGCGCTCAACACACTGACCCTTTCGACTCTCACTGACCATCACCACGACCACATCTGCAAATTTGCTAAGAAGCTTCTACACCATCCTCGACACCGGCTCCTATTACCACCTGAGATCCCTAGCCCGAGAATTGCTGTTTGACACCACAACCGCATCCAGCCCATAAGTGCACGAACTGATCGCTATAAGAACAGCCCAGTCCCAACCATTGTAAAATTATCAATAACTTGTAATAAACCAGTGTATTCACTCCCAGTAAATACTACTTCTTGCACTGTCACTATGTTGAAATGCACTGTAGTTTGAGCTTTTCCCTCTATCTAGTTATTATATGTCTTGTATTTGTGTCACTATGTTGTTTGGTATGTTATTTGTAATTCGAAACCATTTCAAATATGTAACTGTATATTTTCGTTTCTGGCTGCTGTTTTTCAGTTAAAACCGTTAATTATTATTATTATTATTATTATTATTATTATTATTATTATTATTATTATTATTACACACACACACACACACACACACACACACACACACACACACACACACACAGGGTAAAATTGAATGCCTCCTATACAATTTACAGTCAATATGGCGTTGGTATTTTAAGATATATTTGTTTGAATAAAACAAAAGCCATTCGTAAAGTATAAGAGGTTTTCCGATATTCTGAACCACTGATGCTAGAAAATAGATAATTAGGTCACGCAGGGAGATGTCTTGCAAGGTGAGATTATAGGTCATATTGATCATTTCAATATAATTCCATTTGTCAATAATTTGAATTGAATGGTGTAGATTGGAGCAATCATACAGAAACAAATGAGGTACTCCTCTGACACTCCCAGGTACTCCTCTGACACTCCCAGGTACTCCTCTGACACTCCCAGGTACACCTCTGACACTCCCAGGTACACCTCTGACACTCCCAGGTACACCTCTGACACTTGGCCACACCTCTGACACTCCCAGTTACACCTCCGACACTCCCAGTTACACCCCTGACACTCCCAGTTACACCCCTGACACTTCCAGGTACACCTCTGACACTCCCAGGTACACCAATGACACTCCCAGGTACACCTCTGACACTCCCAGGTACACCACTGACACTACCAGGTACACCTCTGACACTCCCAGGTACTCCTTTGACGCTCCCAGGTACACCGCTGACACTCCCAGGTTCACCGCTGACACTGCCAGGTACACCTCAGACACTGCCAGGTACACCTCAGACACTCCCAGGTACAGCTCAGACACTCCCAGGTACACCTCAGACACTCCCAGGTGCACCTGTGACACTCACAAGGAGCTCCTCACTCCTACACCGGCCAATATCATTGCCTCCTGCACTGAGGCAGATAATGGGTTTGTTCTCATTCCCAGACAAGATATTGTCTACCATGACAAACACACCCTCATCCAATTTTATTTTTAATACAAAAATCTCCATCCAGGTACCGTACCTGGGAATCACCAACAAATAAGGGTTTCGTACCTTCCTTGTCAGCCCTGTCCCTGACTATGCGAACATTCAATTCGTCTATCAAAGGACTAAAAGAGTTTTTACACTGTTGTCGTTTCCTTGGTGTCTTTTCTCACCACCAGTTTGGTTGTTCCTCTCCTCACAACCTTCCATTCGCCGGTGTTTTCGTCAGACACGGGGTCTCCTTGTCTCGAGTCTTCTTTCTTTATCCTCGCAATCACTTCCTTAAATATCAAGTTTTCATCCTTAACCTTCACTAACTCGGCCACTAGCTCGACCTTCAGAAGGGCACAGCCCTGCTCACAAGTAGCTCTAGCCATTACTTGGAGAATATTCTGTGGTATATTATTTGGTTATCATATTTTGTCAGTCGTTACTTACAAGTCATACTGGATATGTGTGTTTGTCTCCTTATATATGTTCTCGTGTGCACATTCAGTCAATCAATGAGAGTACTGTCCTCATATCTGAGGGTTGGCAACCACAGTCCTCCACTCTAAACGTTCTCGGACTGTTTACTATTTCTCTAAGGTTTTGTATCTCTCTGAGGACCCATTTTTGAAGTTCATTCATCCATCCCAGTCTTTGTCTTCAGTAGTCTTTTATCTCCACTACCTTCTATATATCATTCGCCCTGTTACCTTCACTACCTTCATTCGGTCTGTTATCTTCACTACCTGCTATTTTTCATTCAGCCTCTTATCTTCACTACCTTCACACTCTTCAGTCGGCCTGTTACCTTCACTACCTTCTATATTTCAGTCGGCCTGTTACCTTCACTACCTTCACACTCTTCAGTCGGCCTGTTATCTTCACTACCTGCTTTTTTTTATTCAGCCTGTTATCTTCACTACATTCACACTCTTGAGTCGGGCTGTTACCTTCACTACCTTCACACTCTTCAGTCGACCAGTTACCTTCACTACCTTCACACTCTTCAGTCGGGCTGTTACCTTCACTACCTTCGCACTCTTCAGTCGGTCTGTTATCTTCACTACCGTCACACTCTTCAGTCGGCTTGTTACCTTCACTACCTTCACACTCTTCAGTCGGCCTGTTAACTTCACTACCTTGTATGTTTCAATCGGCCTGTTACCTTCACTACCTTCACACTCTTCAGTCAGCCTGTTACCTTCACTATCTTCACACTCTTGAGTCGGGCTGTTACCTTCACTACATTCACACTCTTGAGTCGGGCTGTTACCTTCAATACCTTCACACTTCTTCAGTCGACCAGTTACCTCTCACTCTCACCTTCACACTCTTCAGTCGGCCTGTTACCTTCACTACCTTCTATGTTTCAATCGGCCTGTTGTCTTCACTACCGTCACACTCTTCAGTCGGCCTGTTACCTTCACTATCTTCACACTCTTCAGTCGGCCTGTTCTCTTCACTACCTTTCGCACTCTTCAGTCGGCCTGTTATTTTCAAAACCGTCACACACTCTTCAGTCGGCCTGTTACCTTCACTACCTTCACACTCTTCAGTCGGCCTGTTAACTTCACTACCTTCTATGTTTCAATCGGCCTGTTGTCTTCACTACCGTCACACTCTTCAATCGGCCTGTTGTCTTCACTACCGTCACACTCTTCAGTCGGCCTGTTACCTTCACTACCGTCACACACTTCAGTCGGCCTGTTAACTTCACTACCTTCTATGTTTCAATCGGCCTGTTGTCTTCACTACCGTCACACTCTTCAGTCGGCCTGTTGTCTTACTCATCTTCACACCCTTCAATGGCCTTGTTGTCTCTACCTACCTTCTCACACTCTTCTCAGTCATCTGCTGTCTTCACTCACCGTCACACTCTTCAGTCGGCCTGTTGTCTTCACTACCGTCACACTCTTCAGTCGGCCTGTTACCTTCACTACCTTCACACTCTTCAGTCGGCCTGTTGTCTTCACTACCGTCACACTCTTCAGTCGGCCTGTTACCTTCACTACCTTCACACTCTTCAGTCGGCCTGTTAACTTCACTACCTTCTATGTTTCAATCGGCCTATTACCTTCACTACCTTCACACACTTCAGTCGGCCTGTTATCTTCACTACATTCCCTGTCTCCTTTGTCCTGTTAACTTCAATACATTCCATGTCTCATTCGGCCTGTTATCTTCACTACCTTCCATGTCTCATTTCGACTGTTATCTTCACTACATTTCATGTCTCATTAGGCCTGTTATCTTCACTACATTCCACGTCTCATTCGGCCTATTATCTTTACTATATTTCATGTCTCATTTTGCCTGTTATCTTTACTACCTTCCATGTCTCATTTTTCCTGTTATCTTCACTACCTTCCATATTTCATTCGGCCTGTAATCTTTACTACCTTCTACACTTCACTCGGAAGCACCTACATCTATTCTACCATTATATGCTGTCCATACTCTTTATCATCAACTACTTAGATTCCAAGCTGATTATAATTTAATGCTGTAAAGTACAATGAGAGACAATATAAGTAATAAAGTATAAATTAATTCCACTTAAAATGCACATTAAGTATTGGTCTGTCCCCTTTTTGGCCATGTGCCTCATGGCATGTTGGGTCATGGAACGAAAACACCAGTTAAAAGAATCGGTAAACGTACTGGAGAAATAGATCGCGGCGATCGTCAAAAATAACGACGAAAATTGGTATAACATGGGAATGATGTGGCGCCTCCTGCATTATATATTCCCGTATTGGATAAAGAAAACCCAATTAAATTCAGAGAAAATATCTCTCCCAAAAGTTAACGCCGAACAATATGAAAGCATCCCCTTTTTACGGGATTTCATACATATTAACATAATGCAATAACAACAAAAAATATTGATCAAAGCCCTTCAGGAGGATGGGGTGACCCCAAAGCCTGAGCTGCCCCTCCCCTGGCTTAGCTCAGTAGTGGGAGCCGTCATACTGATGTTCTACAGAATTATTTTACTAATCAAAAAATATAATAAGGAACTTAAAGAAGGGAAGGAGGAAGACAGTGGGTCTCCTCCCGTCACCCACCTCACCGTCGGGGAGGAGGAAGACAGTGGGTCTCCTCCCGCCACCCACCTCACCGGCGGGGAGGAGGAAGATAGTCGGTCTCCTTCCGCCACCCACCTCACCGTCGGGGTGGAGGAAGACAGTGGGTCTCCTCCCGCCACCCACCTCACCGTCGGGGAGGAGGAAGACAGTGGGTCCCCTTCCGCCACCCACCTCACCGTCGGGGAGGAGGAAGACAGTGGGTCTCCTCCCGTCACCCTCCTCACCGTAAGGGAAGAGGAAGACAGTGGGTCTCCTCCCGCCACCCACCTCACCGGCGGGGAGGAGGAAGATAGTCGGTCTCCTTCCGCCACCCACCTCACCGTCGGGGAGGAGGAAGACAGTGGGTCTCCTCCCGTCACCCACCTCACCGTCGGGGTGGAGGAAGACAGTGGGTTCCCTTCCGCCACCCACCTCACCGTCGGGGAGGAGGAAGACAGTGGGTTCCCTTCCGCCACCCACCTCACCGTCGGGGAGGAGGAAGACAGTGGGTCTCCTCCCGTCACCCACCTCACCGTCGGGGTGGAGGAAGACAGTGGGTTCCCTTCCGCCACCCACCTCACCGTCGGGGAGGAGGAAGACAGTGGGTTCCCTTCCGCCACCCACCTCACCGTCGGGGAGGAGGAAGACAGTGGGTCTCCTCCCGTCACCCACCTCACCGTCGGGGTGGAGGAAGACAGTGGGTTCCCTTCCGCCACCCACCTCACCGTCGGGGAGGAGGAAGACAGTGGGTTCCCTTCCGCCACCCACCTCACCGTCGGGGAGGAGGAAGACAGTGGGTCTCCTCCCGTCACCCACCTCACCGTCGGGGTGGAGGAAGACAGTGGGTTCCCTTCCGCCACCCACCTCACCGTCGGGGAGGAGGAAGACAGTGGGTTCCCTTCCGCCACCCTCCTCAATTTCCGTCGGGGGGAGGAGGAAGACAGTGGTCCCCTTCCGCCACCCACCTCACCGTCGGGGAGGAGGAAGACAGCGGCCCTCCCGCCACCCACTTCAATGCCCGGGGAGGAGGAAGACAGTGGGGTCTCTCCCGCCACCCTCCTCACCGTCAGAGGAGGCGACAGGGTCCCTTCCTAATCTCCTCACCAGTGGGAGGAGGAAGACAGTGGGTCCCTTCCGCCACCCACCTCACTGTCGGGGAGGAGGAAGACAGTGGGTCCCCTTCCGCCACCCTCCTCACCGGCGGGGAGGAGGAAGACAGTGGGTCCCCTTCCGCCACCCACCTCACTGTCGGGGAGGAGGAAGACAGTGGGTCTCCTCCCGCCACCCACCTCACCGTCGGGGAGGAGGAAGACAGTGGGTCTCCTCCCGCCACCCACCTCACCGTCGGGGAGGAGGAAGACAGTGGGTCCCCTTCCGCCACCCACCTCACCGTCGGGGAGGAGGTAGACAGTGGCTCTCCTCCCGCCACCCACCTCACTGGCGGGGAGGAGGAAGACAGTGGGTCTTCTCCCGCCACCCACCTCACCGTCGGGGAGGAGGAAGACATTGGGTCTCCTCCCGCCACCCACCTCACCGTCGGGGAGGAGGTAGACAGTGGGTCTCCTCCCGCCACCCACCTCACCGTCGGGGAGGAGGTAGACAGTGGCTCTCCTCCCGCCACCCACCTCACTGGCGGGGAGGAGGAAGACAGTGGGTCTCCTCCCGCCACCCACCTCACCGTCGGGGAGGAGGAAGACATTGGGTCTCCTCCCGCCACCCAACTCACGGATAAGGTAGTGGAAAAGCCGATGAAGAGCTTTCAAATATAAAGGTTATTTCTGAGAGATTTTAAAAATAAACTTGAAAATAATGAGCCCCTCAGAAGAAAAGATGGGTCACTAATGGACGAAAGTGATATTCAAAAATATAAAGACATAATTTAAAAACTGAAGGACAAAAAACTGATCAGGACTAAAAATGCGCGAGAAAGACAAAAATTAAATAAAAAATGATTTGGCGTGTTCAGGTCCCGCACAGTAGCCTCCCCCACAAAGCATTGTCTTATTGTTTGTTATTATTGTTTTCACTTTACTACCGATACAGTATTTATTAAAAATATAATATAAAAGCTAAGCACTTCACCCTTTCTTCTCATTCTAGTACTGATCAGAATTCAGGGAGACGACTGTGTGAAAAAAGTAAGGAGAATATTGACTCTAAGACGCGAAGCTGAGATGGGTGGTGGCTGGGGAAGGTGTACAGTACATATTGAGGAGGTAGGATTAACACTTGAGACTGTAATGAGACGAATCTCACAAGAAGAGAATTACATATATAGGTAGGAAGTATAGAGAGTAGGAATGTAAAGATAGGAAACTTGGTAGCGTGGCCTGGATGTTATTTGCACAGCGTCACTACGCTTATCTTATCTCGTATGTCAATACACATATATCATTTCTTAAAGGGACAACTTGTTAAACACCTCTTGATACAACTATTTATTACTTCACTCAATGACATGGACACATTAATATCACTATTATATCGGGGTACTAACACATTATGCTTTACGTTACTTGACACTGACTCTCGGACACACCTGAATGAATACACTTCCCACAGTAGGTAACTCACCCTAGGACGTTCTGACAAGACTCACGTGTACCCTGACGTAGGCCCAGTGAGTGCTGGCTGGGCTGCCTCCTATGGGAGAGTCTGCTTAGCTGGCGATGCCGTGGTCTGGTCGGGAGGTCTCCCTCCCGACCTGGGGAGGGGACGTGCGTGACTCTGCTTAGTGAACCGAGTGACGACCCGAACGGGAGGGGGATGACAGCAACCAGAATGAGAATTAGTATGACCAGAATCAGAATGATAATGATATTGCCCGTGGACGGGACTGTAGGGCCTCACGTAAGAACTCACGCCTATTCCCCTTAGTGTTCAGTACAGTGATAGTTAGAATCTTTTGAAGTGAATTTTTTTTTGCGAATGCACTTCCAACTGATCCATCATCCCTTTAGGATTGTTTCTCTGCCAAATGT
Source organism: Homarus americanus (assembly GCF_018991925.1). Lineage (NCBI taxonomy): Eukaryota > Metazoa > Arthropoda > Malacostraca > Decapoda > Nephropidae > Homarus > Homarus americanus. The sequence continues at coordinate 2,173 of NW_024756453.1, read as the reverse complement.
CACTCACAGTACCACCCATGGCCAGCCAGACGTCAACCACAGTACATACGAGCAGAGAAGAACCAGCATGATGAAAGCAGCGTGATGAATGCAGCTTGATGAAGGCAGCACGAAACCCACCACACACCACGTCACTTCTTTCAAGTCCTCCCTTGGTCTAGGATTAAGAAGATTTTATATTTTTCTACTTTAAGAAGTTAAGGAGTGTGGAATGGATCGCCACACAACGAACCCTGGTGAGCCCAGCCAGGGAGGGATTCACCACTGTGGAAGGTGTAAGACAGGACGGTCTTTGGTCTCGCCGACACTCACGTACGGAGGGCGAGCCCTGGTCCGCGGAACCTGCCTTATGAGTCATCTAAGGAGACGACAGCCCAAGCAGTGGACCGGCCTTCATCCCGGCCGGAGGGGGCCGACGGCAGATGAACAGAAAATCGTCTGGAATATGTTGAAAATGATGATGTTGCAGAGAAGAAATACAGATGGAGTAGAAAAATTCATCTGGAATATGAAAATGAAGATGTATAAAGAAACGCAGATGAGCAGAAAAATTCGTCTGGAATATGAAAATGAAGATGTATAAAGAAACGCAGATGAACAGAAAATTCGTCTGGAATATGAAAATGATGATGTACTAAGAAAAAAGGAAGATGGAACAGAAAATTCATCTAGAAGACGTTGAAAATGAGGCTCTAAACGTAGAGGAAGAACGCAGATGGGACAGAAAACTCGTCTGGAATAGTATAGAAACCAGGAGGAAGTGAGAAGAAGTCAGAAGGTGTGGAGAAACGACCTACAAGGTGCGGTATGTGAAGAAAGAAGACAGAAGATGTGGTATGTGAAGAAAGAAGACAGAAGATGTGCTGTCCTGACATCACAAGAAAGTCGATGATGAAGGACCAACCGACTACAGCTGCTGAGCTGCCGCCATCCCCTATTTTTCAGATACCAACTGGATGGAAGACGTGAGCTATGCCGGACCCAACTAATGTACTGATGTTGTTGATGTATAATAAAAAGATATCAATACCCAAATATGTGAAGTAGGAACATTTTTTGTGTATTTTGAAGTATTTTCTCTAATTTTGTTGATGTTTACTACAAAGAATGTCTTTTTTTAGTCTCACTTTTTTCTATGAGTTCATTTGATCAATGTCTTGGACTATGAAACACGATGTTGTAGCTATATTACTGACTGAGATGAATTATTATTTTGACATGGGCTGATAAGGAAATGTAACACCTGTTATTGTTTGTAGAATGTGATTTGCAAGGTTGCCTCGGACACTATGCTACATATGAAGGATTTGTTCATTCTATGTTCACTTGCTATGTTTCCTTTTTCTCCTGGCATAGAAGCTTTGATCTTGGCGGGAGGTATAGTGAGCTTTGTCAGATCAAACTAGCGCCAGTAGAAAACATACACCTATGAGATTGTTGTTTGTAAATGTGAGACTATGTTATCGCCCCAGGGATTATCTTTGACACCACACGTGATGTTGCTGTCTATATGTGGCATCAGTCTCTGTGATGAAGCTTTGGTTTTGGCGGGAGGTGTAATGAGTGATTGTCAGACCAAACCTTACAGCCCAGAATTATGCCGCATATAACAGCAAGAGCACTGCAGACCTCGTGGTACCACCACATTCCGGGTTGACACACCTCAGGTCGACCCAAGGGACTTGACCTCGCCCGCTAATGACGTGAGCCGGGTGACCTACAACCGCACCTAGCCAAGACACCTGGCCAGGACCACACCTGCACACAACTATCCAGATCAAACCAGTTTAGTGTTAATTGTTAGAGGTCAGAAGCCGGCTGGGCCGATCCCATATAAAGGCCCTACAGCCCCGTCCACGGGCATTATCATTATCATTCTGATTCTGGTCATACTGATTCTCATTCTGGTTGCTGTCATCCCCCTCCCGTTCGGGTCGTCACTCGGTTCACTAAGCAGAGTCACGCACGTCCCCTCCCCAGGTCGGGAGGGAGACTTCCCGACCAGACCACGGCATCGCCAGCTGAGCAGATTCTCCCATAGGAGGCAGCCCAGCCAGCACTCACTGGGCCTACGTCAGGGTACACGTGAGTCTTGTCAGAACGTCCTAGGGTGAGTTACCTACTGTGGGAAGTGTATTCATTCAGGTGTGTCCGAGAGTCAGTGTCAAGTAAC
>NW_024756452.1:0-15634 GCF_018991925.1 Homarus americanus | reverse complement strand
TGGTATATATGTTGTAGTCACTTGAGAAGGTGTATGTGTTGTTGTCACTTGAGAAGGTGTATGTGTTGTAGTCACTCGAGATGGTATATATGTTGTAGTCACTTGAAACGGTGTATGTGTTGTAGTCACTCGAGATGATATGTATGTTGTAGTCACTTGAGAAGGTGTATGTGTTATAGTCACTTGAAAAGGTGTATCTGTTGCAGTCACTTGAGAAGGTGTATGTGTTGTAGTCACTCGAGATGGTATATATGTTGTATTTACTTGAAAAGGTGTATGTGTTGTAGTCACTCGAGATGGTATATATGTTGTAGTCACTTGAAAAGGTGTATGTGTTGTAGTCACTCGAGATGATATGTATGTTGTAGTCACTTGAGAAGGTGTATCTGTTGTAGTCACTTGAGAAGGTGTATGTGTTGTAGTCACTTGAGAAGGTGTATCTATTGTAGTCATTGAGAAGGTGTATGTGTTGTAGTCACTTGGGAAGGTGTATGTGTTGTAGTCACTCGAGAAGGTATATGTGTTGTAGTCACTTGAGAAGGTGTATGTGTTGTAGTCACTTGAGAAGGTGAATCTGTTGCAGTCACTTGAGAAGGTGTATGTGTTGTAGTCACTCGAGATGGTATATATGTTGTAGTCACTTGAAAAGGTGTATGTGTTGTAGTCACTCGAGATGATATGTATGTTGTAGTCACCTGAGAAGGTGTATGTGTTGTAGTCACTTGAGAAGGTGTATCTATTGTAGTCATTGAGAAGGTGTATGTGTTGTAGTTATTTGAGAAGGTGTATCTGTTGTAGTCAATGTGAAGGTGTATGTGTTGTAGTCACCTTAGAAGATGCATCTGTTGTAGTCACTCAAGAAGGTGTATGTGTTGTAGTCACTTGAGAAGGGTGTATGTGTTGTAGTCACTTGAGAAGGTGTATGTGTTGTAGTCACTTGAGAGGGTGTATGTGTTGGAGTCACTCGGGAAGGTTTATGTGTTGTAGTCACTCGAGAATGTGTATGTGTTGTAGTCACTAGAGACTGTGAATGTGTTGTAGTCACTTGAGAAAGTGTATGTGTTGTAGTCACTCGAGATAGTATATATGTTGTAGTCACTTGAGAAGGTGTATGTGTTGTAGTCACTCGAGAAGGTGTATGTGTTGTAGTCACTTGAGAAGGTGTATGTGTTGTAGTCACTCGAGAAGATGTATGTGTTGTAGTCACTTGAGAAGGGGTATGTGTTGTAGTCAATCGAGAAGGTGTATGTGTTGGAGTCACTTGAGAAGGTGTATGTGGTGTAGTCACTTGAGAAGGTATACATGTTGTAGTTACTTGAGAAGGTGTATGTGTTGTAGTCACTTGAGAAGGTGTATGAGTTGTAGTCACTTGAGAAGGTGTATGTGTTGTAGTCACTTGAGAAGGTGTATCTGTTGCAGTCACTTGAGAAGGTGTATGTGTGGTAGTCACTCGAGATGGTATATATGTTGTAGTCACTTGAGAAGGTGTATGTGTTGTAGTCACTCGAAAAGATGTATGTGTTGTAGTCACTTGAGAAGGTGTATGTGTTGTAGTCACTTGAGAAGGTGAATGAGTTGCAGTCACTTGAGAAGGTGTATGTGTTGTAGTCACTCGAGAAGGTATATATGTTGTAGTCAGTTGAAAAGGTGTATGTGTTGTAGTCACTCGAGATGATGTGTATGTTGTAGTCACTTGAGAAGGTGTATGTGTTGTAGTCACTTGAGAAGGTGTATCAGTTGTAGTCACTTCAGAAGGTGTATGTGTTGTAGTCACTCGAGATGGTATATATGTTGTAGTCACTTGAAAAGGTGTATGTGTTGTAGTCACTCGAGATGATATGTATGTTGTAGTCACTTGAGAAGGTGTATGTGTTGTAGTCACTTGAGAAGGTGTATGTGTTGTAGTCTCTTGAGAAGGTGTATGTGTTGTAGTCACTTGAGAAGGTGTATGTGTGTTAGTCACTCTAGATGGTGTATGTGTTGTAGTCACTTGAGAAGGTGTATGTGTTGTAGTCACTTGAGAAGGTGTATGTGTTGTAGTCACTCGAGATGGTATATATGTTGTAGTCACTTGAAAAGGTGTATGTGTTGTAGTCACTCGAGATGATATGTATGTTGTAGTCACTTGAGAAGGTGTATGTGTTGTAGTCACTTGAGAAGGTTTATCTATTGTAGTCATTGAGAAGGTGTATGTGTTGTAGTTATTTGAGAAGGTGTATCTGTTGTAGTCAATGTGAAGGTGTATGTGTTGTAGTCACCTTAGAAGATGCATCTGTTGTAGTCACTCAAGAAGGTGTATGTGTTGTAGTCACTTGAGAAGGTGTATGTGTTGTAGTCACTTGAGAAGGTGTATGTGTTGTAGTCACTTGAGAAGGTGTATGTGTTGTAGTCACTCGATAAGGTGTATGTGTTGTAGTCACTTTAGAAGGTGTATGTGTTGTAGTCACTCGAGTAGATGTATGTGTTGTAGTCCCTTGAGAAGGGGTATGTGTTGTAGTGCCTCGAGAAGGTGTATGTGTTGTAGTCCCTTGAGAAGGTGTATGTGTTGTAGTCACTTGAGAAGGTGTATGTGTTGTAGTCACTTGAGAGGGTGTATGTGTTGGAGTCACTCGGGAAGGTTTATGTGTTGTAGTCACTCGAGAATGTGTATGTGTTGTAGTCACTAGAGACTGTGAATGTGTTGTAGTCACTTGAGAAAGTGTATGTGTTGTAGTCACTCGAGATAGTATATATGTTGTAGTCACTTGAGAAGGTGTATGTGTTGTAGTCACTCGAGAAGGTGTATGTGTTGTAGTCACTTGAGAAGGTGTATGTGTTGTAGTCACTCGAGAAGATGTATGTGTTGTAGTCACTTGAGAAGGGGTATGTGTTGTAGTCAATCGAGAAGGTGTATGTGTTGGAGTCACTTGAGAAGGTGTATGTGGTGTAGTCACTTGAGAAGGTATACATGTTGTAGTTACTTGAGAAGGTGTATGTGTTGTAGTCACTTGAGAAGGTGTATGAGTTGTAGTCACTTGAGAAGGTGTATGTGTTGTAGTCACTTGAGAAGGTGTATCTGTTGCAGTCACTTGAGAAGGTGTATGTGTGGTAGTCACTCGAGATGGTATATATGTTGTAGTCACTTGAGAAGGTGTATGTGTTGTAGTCACTCGAAAAGATGTATGTGTTGTAGTCACTTGAGAAGGTGTATGTGTTGTAGTCACTTGAGAAGGTGAATGAGTTGCAGTCACTTGAGAAGGTGTATGTGTTGTAGTCACTCGAGAAGGTATATATGTTGTAGTCAGTTGAAAAGGTGTATGTGTTGTAGTCACTCGAGATGATGTGTATGTTGTAGTCACTTGAGAAGGTGTATGTGTTGTAGTCACTTGAGAAGGTGTATCAGTTGTAGTCACTTCAGAAGGTGTATGTGTTGTAGTCACTCGAGATGGTATATATGTTGTAGTCACTTGAAAAGGTGTATGTGTTGTAGTCACTCGAGATGATATGTATGTTGTAGTCACTTGAGAAGGTGTATGTGTTGTAGTCACTTGAGAAGGTGTATGTGTTGTAGTCTCTTGAGAAGGTGTATGTGTTGTAGTCACTTGAGAAGGTGTATGTGTGTTAGTCACTCTAGAAGGTGTATGTGTTGTAGTCACTTGAGAAGGTGTATGTGTTGTAGTCACTTGAGAAGGTGTATGTGTTATAGTCACTCGAGATGGTATATATGTTGTAGTCACTTGAGAAGGTGTATGTGTTGTAGTCACTCGAGATGGTATATATGTTGTAGTCACTTGAGAAGGTGTATCTGTTGTAGTAACTTAAGAAGGTGTATGTGTTGTAGTCACTTGAGAAGGTGTATGTGTTGTAGTTATTTGAGAAGGTGTATCTGTTGTAGTCATTGAGAAGGTGTATGTGTTGTAGTCACTTTAGAAGATGCATCTGTTCTAGTCAATCAAGAAGGTGTATGTGTTGTAGTCACTCGAGAAGATGTATGTGTTGTAGTCACTCGAGAAGGTGTATGTGTTGTAGTCACTCGAGAAGGTGTATGTGTTGTAGTCACTCGAGAAGATGTATGTGTTGTAGTCACTCGAGAAGGTGTATGTGTTGTAGTCACTCGAGAAGGTGTATGTGTTGTAGTCACTTGAGAAGGTGTATGTGTTGTAGTCACTCGAGAAGGTGTATGCGTTGTAGTCACTCGAGAAGGTGTATGTGTTGTAGTCACTTGGGAAGGTGCATGTGTTGTAGTCACTCGAGAAGATGTATGTGTTGTAGTCACTTGAGAAGGGGTATGTGTTGTAGTCAATCGAGAAGGTGTATGTGTTGTAGTCACTTGAGAAGGTGTATCTCTTGTAGTCATTGAGAAGTTGTATGTGTTGTAGTTATTTGAGAAGGTGTATCTCTTTTAGTCATTGAGAAGGTGTATGTGTTGTAGTCACTTGAGAAGATGCATCTGTTGTAGTCACTCAAGAAGGTGTATGTGTTGTAGTCACTTGAGAAGGTGTATGTGTGGTAGTCTCTTGAGAAGGTGTATGTGTGTTAGTCACTCGAGAAGGTGTATGTGTTGTAGTCACTTGAGAAGGTGTATGTGTTGTAGTCACTTGAGAAGGTGTATGTGTTGTAGTCACTCGAGAAGGTCTATGTGTTGTAGTCACTCGAGAAGGTGTATGTGTTGTAGTCACTTGAGAAGGTGTATGCGTAGTAGTCACTTGAGAAGGTGTATGTGTTGTAGTCACTCGAGAAGGTGTATGTGTTGTAGTCACTTGAGAAGGTGTAAGTGTTGTAGTCACTCTAGAAGATGTATGTGTTGTAGTCACTTGAGAAGAGGTATGTGTTGTAGTCACTCGAGAAGGTGTATGTGTTGTAGTCACTTGAGAAGGTGAATGTGATGTAGTCACTTGAGACGGTATATATGTTGTATTTACTTGAGAAGGTGTATGTATTGTAGTCACTTGAGAAGGTGTATGTGTTGTAGTCACTTGAGAAGATGTATGTATTGTAGCCACTTGAGAAGGTGTATGTGTTGTAGTCACTTGAGAAGGTGTATGTGTGTTAGTCACTCGAGAAGGTGTATGCGTTGTAGTCACTCGAGAAGGTGTATGCGTTGTAGTCACTCGAGAAGGTGTATGTGTTGTAGTCACTTGAGAAGGTGTATGTGTTGTAGTCACTTGAGAATGTGTATGTGTTGTTGTCACTTGAGAAGGTGTATGTGTTGTAGTCACTTGAGAAGGTGTATGTGTTGTTGTCACTTGAGAAGTTGTATGTGTTGTAGTCATTCGAGAAGGTGTATGCGTTGTAGTCACTCGAGAAGGTGTATGTGTTGTAGTCACACGAGAAGGTGTATGTGTTGTAGTCACTCGAGAACGTGTACGTGTTGTAGTCACTTGAGAAGGTGTATATGTTGTAGTCACTCGAGAAGGTATATGTGTTGTAGTCACTTGAGAAGGTGTATGTGTTGTAATCTCTTGAGAAGGTGTATCTGTTGTAGTCACTTGAGAAGGTGTATGTGTTGTAGTCACTCGAGATGATATGTATGTTGTAGTCACTTGAGAAGGTGTATGTGTTGTAGTCACTTGAGAAGGTGTATCCATTGTAGTCATTGAGAAGGTGTATGTGTTGTAGTTATTTGAGAAGGTGTATCTGTTGTAGTCATTGAGAAGGTGTATGTGTTGTAGTTACTTTAGAAGATTCATCTGTTGCAGTCACTCAAGAAGGTGTATGTGTTGTAGTCACTTGAGAAGGTGTATGTGTTGTAGTCACTCGAGAAGATGTATGTGTTGTAGTCACTTGAGAAGGTGTATGTGTTGTAGTCACTCGAGAAGATGTATGTGTTGTAGTCACTCGAGAAGGTTTATGTGTTGTAGTCACTCGAGAAGGTGTATATGTTGTAGTCTCTTGAGAAGGTGTATGTGTGTTAGTCACTCGAGAAGGTGTATGTGTTGTAGTCACTTGAGAAGGTGTATATGTTGTAGTCACTCGAGTGGTATATATGTTGTAGTCAATTGAGAAGGTGTATGTGCTGTAGTCACTTGAGAAGGTGTATGTGTTGTAGTCACTTGAGAAGGTGTATGTGTTGTTGTCACTTGAGAAGGTGTATGTGTTGTAGTCACTCGTGAAGGTGTAGGCGTTGTAGTCACTCGTTAAGGTGTATGCGTTGTAGTCACTCGAGAAGATGTATGTGTTGTAGTCACCTGAGAAGGGGTATGTGTTGTAGTCACTTGAGAAGGTGTATGTGTTGTAGTTACTTGAGAAGGTGTATGTGTTGTAGTCACTTGAGAAGGTGTATGTGTTGTAGTCACTTGAGAAGGTGTATGTGTTGTAGTCACTCGAGATGGTATATATGTTGTAGTCACTTGAGAAGGTGTATTTGTTGCAGTCACTTGAGAAGGTGTATCTGTTGTAGTCATTGAGAAGGTGTATGTGTTGCAGTTCACTTGAGAAGGTGTATGTGTTGTAGTCACTTGAGAAGGTGTATGTGTTGTAGTCACTTGAGAAGGTGTATCTGTGGTAGTTATTGAGAAGGTGTATGTGTGATAGTCACTCTAGAAGGTGTATGTGTTGTAGTCACTTGAGAAGGTGTATGTGTTGTAGTCACTTGAGAAGGTGTGTGTTGTAGTCACTTGAGAAGGTGTATCTAATGTAGTAATTGAGAAGGTGTATGTGTTGTAGTTATTTGAGAAGGTGTATCTGTTGTAGTCATTTGAAGGTGTATGTGTTGTAGTCACTTTAGAAGATGCATCTGTTGTAGTCACTCAAGAAGGTGTATGTGTTGTAGTCACTTGAGAAGGTGTATGTGTTGTAGTCACTCGAGATGGTATATATGTTGTAGTCACTTGAGAAGGTGTATGTGTTGTAGTCACTCGAGATGGTATATATGTTGTAGTCACTTGAGAAGGGGTATGTGTTGTTGTCACTTGATAAGGTGTATGTGTTGTAGTCATTCGAGAAGGTGTATGCGTTGTAGTCACTCGAGAAGGTGTATGTGTTGTAGTCACACGAGAAGGTGTATGTGTTGTAGTCACTCGAGAACGTGTACGTGTTGTAGTCACTTGAGAAGGTATATATGTTGTAGTCACTCGAGAAGGTATATGTGTTATAGTCACTTGAGAAGGTGTATGTGTTGTAATCTCTTGAGAAGGTGTATCTGTTGTAGTCACTTGAGAAGGTGTATGTGCTGTAGTCACTTGAGAAGGTGTACGTGTTGTAGTCACCTGAGAAGGTGTATGTGTTGTAGTCACTTGAGAAGGTGTATGTGTTGTAGTCATTCGAGATGGTATATATGTTGTAGTCACTCGAGAAGATGTGTGTGTTGTAGTCACTTGAGAAGGGGTATGTGTTGTAGTCACTCGAGAAGATGTATGTGTTGTAGTCACTTGAGAAGGTGTATGTGTTGTAGTCACTCGAGAAGATGTATGTGTTGTAGTCACTCGAGAAGGTTTATGTGTTGTAGTCACTCGAGAAGGTGTATGTGTTGTAGTCTCTTGAGAAGGTGTATGTGTTGTAGTCACTTGAGAAGGTGTATGTGTTGTAGTCACTCGATAAGGTGTATGTGTTGTAGTCACTTGAGAAGGTGTATGTGTTGTAGTCACTCGAGATGGTATATATGTTGTAGTCACTTGAGAAGGGGTATGTGTTGTTGTCACTTGAGAAGGGGTATATGTTGTAGTCACTTGAAAAGGTGTATGTGTTGTAGTCACTCGAGAAGATGTATGTGTTGTATTCACTTGAGAAGGGGTATGTGTTGTAGTCACTTGAGAAGGTGTATGTGTTGTAGTCACTTGAGAAGGTGTATCTATTGTAGTCATTGAGAAGGTGTATGTGTTGTAGTCACTTGGGAAGGTGTATGTGTTGTAGTCACTCGAGAAGGTATATGTGGTGTAGCTCCTTGAGAAGGTGTATGTGTTGTAGTCACTTGAGAAGGTGTATCTGTTGTAGTCACTTGAGAAGGTGTATGTGTTGTAGTCACTCGAGATGGTATATATGTTGTAGTCACTTGAAAAGGTGTATGTGTTGTAGTCACTCGAGATGATATGTATGTTGTATTCACTTGAGAAGGTGTATCTGTTGTAGTCACTTGAGAAGGTGTATGTGTTGTAGTTATTTGAGAAGGTGTATGTGTTGTAGTCACTTTAGAAGATGCATCTGTTGTAGTCACTCAAGAAGGTGTATGTGTTGTAGTCACTTGAGAAGGTGTATGTGTTGTAGTCACTCGAGAAGATGTATGTGTTGTAGTCACTCGAGAAGGTGTATGTGTTGTAGTCACTCGAGAAGGTGTATGTGTTGTAGTCACTTTAGAAGGTGTATGTGGTGTAGTCACTTGAGAAGGTATATATGTTGTAGTTACTTGAGAAGGTGTATGTGCTGTAGTCACTTGAGAAGGTGTATGTGTTGTAGTCACTTGAGAAGGGGTATGTGTTGTAGTCAATCGAGAAGGCGTATGCGTTGTAGTCACTCGAGAAGCTGCGTATGTTGTGAAAGTCACTTGATAGTTGCGTGGGTTGTAGTCAATCGAAAAGGTGTATGTGTTGTAGTCACTTGAGAAGGTGTATGTGGTGTAGTCACTTGAGAAGATATATATGTTGTAGTTACTTGAGAAGGTGTATGTGTTGTAGTCACTTGAGAAGGTGTATGTGTTGTAGTACTCGAGAAGGTGTATGTGTTGTAGACACTTGAGAAGGTGTAGGTGTTGTCGTCACTTGAGAAGGTGTATGAGTGATAGTCACTTGAGAAGGTGTATGTGTTGTAGTCACTCGAGATGGTATATATGTTGTAGTCACTTGAGAAGGTGTATGTGTTGTAGTCACTCGAGATGGTATATATGTTGTAGTCACTTGAGAAGGGGCATGTGTTGTAGTCACTTGAGAAGGTGTATGTGTTGTAGTCACTCGAGAAGATGTATGCGTTGTAGTCACTCGAGAAGGTGTATGTGTTGTAGTCACACTAGAAGGTGTATGTGTTGTAGTCACTGGAGAACGTGTACGTGTTGTAGTCACTTGAGAAGGTGTATATGTTGTAGTCACTCGAGAAGGTATATGGGTTGTAGTCACTTGAGAAGGTGTATGTGTTGTAATCTCTTGAGAAGGTGTATCTGTTGTAGTCACTTGAGAAGGTGTATGTGTTGTAGTCACTCGAGATGATATGTATGTTGTAGTCACTTGAGAAGGTGTATGCGTTGTAGTCACTTGAGAAGGTGTATCTATTGTAGTCATTGAGAAGGTGTATGTGTTGTAGTTATTTGAGAAGGTGTATCTGTTGTAGTCATTGAGAAGGTGTATGTGTTGTAGTCACTTTAGAAGATTCATCTGTTGCAGTCACTCAAGAAGGTGTATGTGTTGTAGTCACTTGAGAAGGTGTATGTGTTGTAGTCACTCGAGAAGATGTATGTGTTGTAGTCACTTGAGAAGGTGTATGTGTTGTAGTCACTCGAGAAGATGTATGTGTTGTAGTCTCGAGAATGTTTATGTGCTGTGAGTCACTCAAGGAAGGTGTATGTGTAGTCTCTTGAGGTGTATGTGTGTTGAAATCCTCGAGAAGGTGTATGTGTTGTAGTCATGAGAAAGGTGTGTGTGTTGTAGTCCTTGATAGAGATTCTTATGTGTTGTAGTCACTTGAGAAGGTGTATGTGTTGTAGTATCGAGGTAGATGTATGTGTTGTAGTCATGAGAATGGGTATGTGTTGGCAATCACTCGAGAAGGTGTGTGTGTGTTGGCAGTCCCTTGAGAGGTGTATAGCCATGATCACTTGTGAGGTATGTGTTGTAATCACTCGAGATGGTATATATGTTGTAGTCACTCGAGAAGATGTATGTGTTGTAGTCACTTGAGAAGGGGTATGTGTTGTAGTCACTCGAGAAGATGTATGTGTTGTAGTCACTTGAGAAGGTGTATGTGTTGTAGTCACTCGAGATGGTATATATGTTGTAGTCACTTGAGAAGCTGTATATGTTGTGGTCACTCGAGTGGTATATATGTTGTAGTCAATTGAGAAGGTGTATTTGCTGTAGTCACTTGAGAAGGTGTATGTGTTGTAGTCACTTGAGAAGGTGTACGTGTTGTTGTCACTTGAGAAGGTGTATGTGTTGTAGTCACTCGTGAAGGTGTAGGCGTTGTAGTCACTCGTTAAGGTGTATGCCTTGTAGTCACTCGAGAAGACTTATGTGTTGTAGTCACCTGAGAAGGGGTATGTGTTGTAGTCACTTGAGAAGGTGTATGTGTTGTAGTCACTTGAGAAGGTGTATGTGTTGTAGTCACTTGAGAAGGTGTATGTGTTGTAGTCACTCGAGATGGTATATTTTTTGTAGTCACTTGAGAAGGTGTATGTGTTGTAGTCACTCGAGATGGAATGTATGTTGTAGTCACTTGAGAAGGTGTATGTGTTGTAGTCACTTGAGAAGGTGTATCTATTGTAGTCATTGAGAAGGTGTATGTGTTGCAGTTCACTTGAGAAGATATATATGTTGTAGTCACTTGAGAAGGTGTATGTGTTGTAGTCACTTGAGAAGGTGTATGTGTTGTTGTCACTTGAGAAGGTGTAAGTGTTGTAGTCACTCGTGAAGGTGTAGGCGTTGTAGTCACTCGTTAAGGTGTATGCGTTGTAGTCACTCGAGAAGATGTATGTGTTGTAGTCACCTGAGAAGGGGTATGTGTTGTAGTCACTTGAGAAGGTGTATGTGTTGTAGTCACTTGAGAAGGTGTATGTGTTGAAGTCACTTGAGAAGGTGTATGTGTTGTAGTCACTTGAGAAGGTGTATGTGTTGTAGTCACTCGAGATGGTATATATGTTGTAGTCACTTGAGAAGGTGTATGTGTTGTAGTCACTCGAGATGGTATATATGTTGTAGTCACTTGAGAAGGTGCATTTGTTGCGGTCACTTGAGAAGGTGTATCTGTTGTAGTCATTGAGAAGGTGTATGTGTTGCAGTTCACTTGAGAAGGTGTCTGTGTTGTAGTCACTTGAGAAGGTGTATGTGTTGTAGTCACTGGAGAAGGTGTATGTGTTGTAGTCACTCGAGATGGTATATATGTTGTAGTCACTTGAGAAGGTGTATGTGTTGTAGTCACTCGAGATGGTATATATGCTGTAGTCACTTGAGAAGGTGTATGTGTTGTAGTCACTTGAGAAGGTGTATCTGTTGTAGTTATTGAGAAGGTGTCTGTGTTGTAGCCACTTGAGAAGGTGCATCTGTTGTAGACACTCGAGAAGGTGTATGTGCTGTAGTCACTTGACAAGGTGTATGTGTTGTAGTCACTTGAGATGTCGTATGTGTTGTAGTCACTTGAGAAGGTGTATGTGTTGTAGTTATTTGAGAAGGTGTATCTGTTGTAGTCATTGAGAAGGTGTATGTGTTGTAGTCACTTGAGAAGATGCATCTGTTGTAGTCACTCAAGAAGGTGTATGTGTTGTAGTCACTTGAGAAGGTGTATGTGTTGTAGTATCTTGAGGTGTATGTGTTGTAGTCACTTGAGAAGGTGTATGTGTGTTAGTCACTCGAGAAGGTGTATGTGTTGTAGTCACTTGAGAAGGTGTATGTGTTGTAGTCACGCGAGAAGATGTATGTGTTATAGTCAATTGAGAAGGGGTATGTGTTGTAGTCAATCGAGAAGGTGAATGTGTTGTAGTCACTTCAGAAGGTGTATGTGTTGTAGTCACTTGAGAAGGTGTATGAGTTGTAGTCACTTGAGAAGGTGTATGTGTTGAAGTCACTCGAGAGGGTATATATGTTGTAGTTGTTAGATGTTCTGGGTAATAAGTTCTATATACAGGAGAGAACACATACACCTGTATAGTTTTGTAGGTTCGGTTTACTGGATAAGAGTATGTACACAGAGGTGGGTAGCACTGCTCCCTAGCTAAGGTCCTGGTCAACTACCATAGACGACGTATGGCAAGTGATACATTAGCAGCTTCCATACGTCGCCAGGCACATTAATTAAGCGTGTGGGATATGGTAATAACATTGCCACACGCTGCTAGCTAGGCTGAATAAATATAAATGGAGCACATACATAATATACATACATAGTACATAATCCAGCATACATAATATACATACACCTCCCTCCCCCCTATACGCTCATAGCAAAGTCTTGAGCGGACCTCTTCTTCTGGATCCGTTCTGAGCGTCGAGGGACTTCATCACTGGGACGGGTGTGGGACTCAACACTGGTGGCGGGGCCAGCAGAAGGCAGTGTTACGGGGCGGAGAAAACGGCGGTTCCTCCACCACACGCGACCACTGGGTAACCGCACCTGGTAGTCCCGTGACCTGCCGAGACCCATGACTACGCCTACTTTGTCCCAACGCAGGGAGGTCGGGTCCTGAACACGGACTTGGGTACCGACACTCAACCTGGGGAGAGAACGGGCGTGGTCGTTGTAGCGGGCGACGACGTCCTGAACACGTTCGGCGGCTCGGCGATCACAATCCTCTGTCTTAGCCTGCCACTCCTTGGAGAAGGATTGAGGGTGAGCAGGGACACAAGAACGAAGGGGGCGCCCATACAAAACCTGGGCAGGGGAGCGTCCGGTGTAGTTAGGTGTGTTGCGGAGTTCAAGAAGACCCCGGTCGAAGGCCTCGCAGTCAATATTCCCAAAAGGGGCCACCTTAAGGATGAGGTGCTTCAAAGATTTGACAGCAGCCTCAGCGTGGCCGTTGGACTGCGGGTAATGGGGCGATGACAACACATGCCGGACTCCCCATCGGTCAAGGAACGCAGCAAAGTCCCGGCTTGTGAACTGAGGCCCTCCGTCGGTTCGCAGGCGTACAGGAACGCCCACATCACGGAAGTAGTGGCGGAACTTGCTGATGGTGGCGGCAGACGTCGTGTCATTACCGCCCTTGATGACAACCGGCCAACCAGAGAGATGGTCGACGATAACCAGGAAGGACTTTCCTGACACACAGAAAAAGTCGGCCGACACAGACTCAAAGGGGCGGGTGGGGTTGTCGTCACTCATGAAGGGTACCTGCTGCTGGCTGGGTTGTAATACGTGGCGGGGCTTACACACCTGGACAGCATTGGAGATGTCGGGGTCGACAGGCCGAACACAGCCCGTCGCACGTCGTTTGCGGCCTCAGCTCCACGGCAGACTGTCGTGAAGGCGAGCCAAGGCGTGGGGACGTGATGTAAGCGAGGGACAACTACCGAAGGAGAGGAAATACCGGCCAGAGTAGTAGGGGGTGAAGTAGCAGCAGGGTGGTTATGCCCTCTCGTGCACCTTGTTTGGCGTAATCTTACCCTCGAGAATCGGTGTTGGGGAAGTCCTGGGAGATGATGGCCAACTCTGGACAATGTCTGTAGGACAGCAAGGGAGTCGGGACACCATTATGCACGTCAATCCAGGCCTGACACGACCTGTTGCCAAAGGTGACATGTGCATAGAGTGAACCCAGGGCTGGGGCCATCTGTGAACCATCTGCCATGACGCAGAGGTCCTCGGGAGGCGGTCCTAGATCGCTTGGAGAGAGCCCCAAGCATCGCAAATGCTGGGGACCGATGACTGTAGCATCAGCGCCGGTGTCGGGCAACATCTGAAGACGGGATGACACACCGCCGTAGGTCACGATGGCGCTGATGTACTGGGTGACTTTGGTCCTGGGATGCGAGGAGTACACCCTCCTAAAATGGGTCGGGCTTTGTCCCGGGTCGTCGTGCCTCTGATTTGGCGACTGTGGGCGGCCCTCACTGGTAGAAGGGCGCCGAAGCTTCCGCCGACGCTGTCCTTTGGGTTCGTGGGTAGGGCAACACTTGTCATAGTGGCCCAGACGACCGCACACATTGCACTGGACGCGTTTGGCTGGGCACCGTACTGTGAGTGACCAGTGGCCCTTACGGTCACAACTGTCGCAGGTAGACTCAGCAGCTGGACATACCTGTGTTCCGTGCTGCTTACCACAGTTGTTGCAAAATGAACCGGGCGTGGACGTGGTGGGCGAAGGCGTAGGAGCAGACTTCTTGTCCTTCTTGTACCGGGAAACAGCGCGAGCCGTAGGGGGAGCCCTCGGATGGCAGAGGTGCACACCTGAAGTTCTACAGGAGAGCGATATATCGTCAACACCCTCCTGGGGCAAGAGAAGTGAAGAGTCGAGGGAGTGTGAGTGCTGGACAAGTTCCTCGTCCTAACACCCATCAGATCACCTGCTTCAATCCGGGTCTCGCACTGCTGGTGGCTCAAACACAGTATCCGCCTTCCGAGCACCCCTCTTAAGACGCACATAAAAGCGCGTCAAAAGACTCACCCTCCATCTGTCTGCAGCTAAACAATTCCCTCCTGCGCAGAGCTTCATTCTGCTGTCCTTTGATGTGCCGTTGTAGAACGTCCAGTACCTCCTCTACAGACAGCGAAGAGGTTGGGGGTACCTGCAACGTATGTTCTAAGACACGCTGAACTTCCAAGGACAGGCACATACGCAGCTGGATGAGTTGTTTAGGCCGTGACAAACTCTGGAGATCCACCATTGTAGCATAATCAGCCCACCGCCGCCGCCATTCGCGAAAAGTCTGGAAATTTACATCAGGCTCCAAGATGGGCGGTGTTTGCGCTGCTGCTTTAGGTGGGGCTGGGGGGCGTGAAGGAAGCATGGATGAGGTATCTGAACCATTCAGTACCGAGGCAGTGTTAGAGCCAGGGGCTTGGTTAACAGTGAGGCGAGATATCAAGGCTTCAAACCGTGCACTGTCTTCTATTCTCCGTTGGTGGTCTCGTTCTGCCTCTGCTTGCCTTCTGTGCTCATCCGCCAAACGTCTGTGAGCTTCATCCTCGCGTCTCTCATCTCTCATAAACTTCATTAAGGCAATTATCTCTGGAGATAACGCTGAATGTTGAGGTGAAGGGCTGCGCGATGTTGTGGGAGCTGGGCCGGCCTGGTCATCCATCTTTGGGGGACTATCATCCGCTTGACTCATCCAGGCGCTGGGTCCACGGCTACGTAAGGCATGAGACATAACTACTTTATCTGTGTACTGTGTCTTAAATCAGTGTTAACCGGTCAGCCCGTCGTATCAACAAGATTTCAGACAAAAAAATTTTAATTAAATACACAGATAAGTAGGTTATATATATAAAATATATATAAGAAACCGCGCGGTCAGCCAGTGTTAGTACATGTATGTGTGTGTGTGTGTGTCCCAGGCAGGCAGAGCGTCTCGCCCCAGCTGTGAGGGGGGGTGGAGGCGGCGCTGTGAGGGAGGGGGGTGGAGATAGGAGTAGCTCAGTCGCTCTCTGTAAACGGTCAGAGGAGGGTGCGCTGAGCTCTACACCCCACAAATGCCCAGAACATGCCGTATACCTTGGAAATCCGTTCGAACAAGGTCACACATGAATGGCACGAAACACACAATGCACTAAACACTTCACAGAAATCACTGTCACTGACACTGCTCAAAGTTGCGAAATTCTTCGAGGGATGACGCGGGGTTGACCCAAGGCGGGGATCCATCAGCCGGCTTTCCACAAACTTGCACTAATCACTCGTAATAATCCAGTAAAACTACGCACTGCGCCATGTTAGATGTTCTGGGTAATAAGTTCTATATACAGGAGAGAACACAAACACCTGTATAGTTTTGTAGGTTCGGTTTACTGGATAAGAGTATGTACACAGAGGTGGATAGCACTGCCCCCTAGCTAAGGTCCTGGTCAACTACCATAGACGACG
>NW_024756451.1:0-47250 GCF_018991925.1 Homarus americanus | reverse complement strand
TTCTGTACTGTCACATCCCGAGATTTTTAAATGATATAACTAAAAATTAAATGTTTCACATGATAGAACCCTCTGGACATCATTTACACACAATTTGAGGGTTTCAATCGTTTCTTTTACTTTGGCAACACTTCATACTATATATATACGTGCATTTGTGAATAAGTTACCCTATGTATAGAACTAAACAAATAATGTAAATGGTTGTGTAACTTTCGGTGCCATAATATCCTGACAACCGTTAATTGTTATGACCCTTAAACCCTACCTGTAATCCTTTGCGCTACCGCTCACAGGATGAGTGGGTACAATAAAGTAGCTGCTAAGCGGCAAATCAAATATATCGTTTGTCGATATTGATTTTTTTTATTTATTAACATATTATTATTATTATTATTATTATTATTATTATTATTATTATTATTATTATTATTATTATTATTATTATTATTATTATTATTATTATTATTATATTTTCGCCCAGGCCCTGATGTGGGTATTGACCTGTGCACTGGTGGGCTACTCCCGTAAAAAAGAAAAAAGAAAAAGTTTCGTGTCCTTCAGGTACCATAATTGTAAAGTTGAGTATCGTCTCGGGACGTATTACTGCTTCTCCCGGTCACCTTCAGCCTGTTTCCACCCCCCATATACACCGTCTTTCAGTGCCGGATTTAGTCCTGTGGAGGCCCATGGGCAGCTTCTTCTTTAGGAGTGGGCAGCGGGCAGCTACCTCCCACATTTTTATCATGTTTATCTATTCAATCACGTAAAACTTCCTGGTTTTCCTATGAACCGTATATTTTAATATTTTTAATATAACTGCATATGGCTTAAAATTTTCTAACAATTTTTTGTTACCCCACCTCTTGGGTAGTTATAATGAGGGGGGGCTCCTAAGAGGCTGCCATGGGCCTCACAGGTCTAAATCCGCTGGGAGGCCTCATACAAGAGTGTGAGGTGGCGAGTGAAGCGAGCCTAAACATCTGGGAGTTCAGGGGGCATGGCGTGTGAATTGAACTGTTGGCATTCATGAGAGAAAAAAAAATATTTATTTTTTAATTATTAAATTAACATTAAATAAAATATACGGTTCATAGGAAAACCAGGTATTCATGAATTTCAAGGAGTAGCTAGCCTAATTTCTATCACGCTTCTTGCTGAACATAGTTTTACGTGATGGAATAGATAAACACGAATTTTAACAATGAAAATAAAAATAATCCAAATGAATAAACAAATAAATAAAATACTGTAATATGTGGAGGCCCCCAGATTGTGGAGGTCCCTGGGCAGCTGTACACTTTGCCCACTCCTGAATCCGGCCCTGCCGTCTCTCTCTTTAGAAATAATGATCGATGTTCCTGAGCAATATTATGTTGTTTCACGTCATTCATATTTTATGGAGAAAATTTAAAGCTTAAATTTCAAAGATGCTTGTAAATGAATCAGTACATTACAGCAAAGGTAAGTTACGTGCTTAGGTGTGTACAGTGAAATAATATGTCTTCGGTAGATAGAGTTCTCCATTAGATATGTATAAGTTTTCTTGGCTGGCATTAGAATTGCTAACGTCTTGGACTGGTCTTTTGAAGCGGAGCCCAGTCTGTCACGTTCGAATCTTGGGTGGGATTATCTATAACAGTGATATACAAGGAAAATTATATATTTATTTTGTGTTCATAGCATTGTGTCATCCTGGCACCGCAACAGTTAGCCATTATTATCTGTTAATAAAGTAATGTGTCCATCCCTTAGGAGGAGAAGCCGTCACAAGTCAGGAATACGTCGGTAATGGTCGTGTGACTGAGTTTAGATATGGCAAATTCCTGGGCGAGGCGTTCCGCGGCCATAACCAGCTCAAGTGGCTGGTCAACTTCGGCGAGGACTGGGGCATGCTTGACCGAGGAAACGTACTCGTCTTCATCGACAACCACGACAACCAGCGAGGCAGCGGTGGCGGTGGCGACATGATCCTCACCTTCCGTGACTCTAAGTTGTACAAGGTAAAGGGCAAAACTTAGGATCTATTCAACACGCATGCGAGCAAACTTCTGCGAGTTTCAGCTGTCGAGAGTCTTCCCGACAGATAATATCTACCATATCCATCTGTTGGCCTTGAACATGACATTTCAGAGGGAATACGCTTGACGTTTGAATTAGACCTATTAATATATTGATGAAATTGCATTCAAATCCATGCTACACCTCTCGAGAGCGCTGTCGGACTACGAACCTGGTTCGTATAACTGAGAGTTGACGTAGCTGTCCGACAGTAAACACAAACTATCTGACAGTTACTCTCAGAGCCATGTCCACTTGATAGTAACGCTGTCGACAGCACTTTCGACAGCACTTTGCTCTCAAGTGGACACGGGCCCTAAGTATTATAGGTCAGCAAGATCGTGATGGTTTAAGGAGCTCATACTTTTTGATAAGACTGACATGAATACACAATAATGATGGAAAGAGAATTCTTTAAAAAATAACAAACGCATTTACTCCTTTCTATATAATTTAAACTACGAATTTTTAATGCTAGGAGTATAATTAATAACGAAAATATGACAGTTAATTAATATAGTTATATCCATTATTCAGTATGCATATATTGCTGCTCTTACTGTTGAAACTGAACAAAAAAAATAAAAATAAAAATGCCACTACAGTGAGACACATTGACCATACAATGAGTCTGGGGGAATAATAGTACAGCTATTAATTAGTAAAGCTTAGGGTAGTAGAGTTAGAAGGCAGGGGCTGGAATGGATGAATAAAATTGTAAGCTGAGATTTCCGTGTGTGCGGCAGATGGCCACAGCATACATGTTGGCGTGGCCCTACGGCTTCACTCGTGTAATGTCCTCCTACTACTGGGAACAACACTGGGTTAATGGTCATGACGAGAACGACTGGGTCGGCCCGCCCCACGACGACTCCTACAATATCGTAGGACCCACCTTCAACGCTGACAACAGCTGTGGCAACGGCTGGATCTGTGAACACCGTTGGAGGCAGACCTACAACATGGTCGAGTTCCGTAATGTTGCTCACGGTATGTTACGTCACGTATGTGTCCTTGACTACCTTCTCTCTGTTAAGATCGGCATAAACTATTTGGTGCAACATTGTGTAGTTCCTGTCACTGACATAGTGTAATGTCGAGCCATTCTTCTCCTCCACCTGGCTGTTGTACTTCTCTCTCTGTTCTTTGATGACTAGCTGCCCCCCCCCCCCAGCCACTGCCCCAACAGTACTTTTCTCCTCCAGCCACAGTCCTAATAGTACTTCCTCTCCACCAGCCACTGTCCTAATAGTAATTCCTCTCTCCCAACCACTGCCCTAATAGTACTTCCTCTCTCCCAGACACTGTCCTAATAGTACTTCCTCTCAACCAGCCACTGTCCTAACAGTACTTCCTCTCTCCCAACCACTGCCCTAATAGTACTTCCTCTCTGTCCTAACAGTACTTCCTCTCATCCAGCCACTGTCCTAATAATACTACGTTTACCCCAGCCACTGTCCTAAAAATACTTCCTCTCGCCCAGCCACTTTTCTAATAGTACTTCCTATCTTCCAGACACTGTCCTAACAGTACTTCCCCTCGCCCATCCACTGCCCTATTAGTCCTTTCTCTCTCCCGGACACTGTCCTAACAACACTTCCTCTCCTCCAGTCACTGTCCTAATAGTACTACCTTTCCCCCAGCCACTGACCTAACAATACTTCCTCTCGCCCATGTAATGATGGTAAACTCAGAAGTAAAGTAAAAATTATTAGTAATAGTAAAAATTTACAGTTGTAAAGTGGGGAAAGTTGGTAGCGTGGCCGATTAGTTATTTAGCTGTATTATATTCTTAGGGGAAATTTTCTAAATACCAATTCTAAGTACAGCTATTTATTAGTTAACTCAATGGCATGGACACATTAATAAATCGTTATATCGAAGTTACTAGACAATGACTCCCGGACACAAACATGAAATGAATACACTTCTCACCGTAAGTAACTCACCCTATGGATTGCTCTGACAATGACTCACGTGTGACCTGAGGGAAGCCCAGCGGCTAAGGAATCTGTCTGCAGATGCTGCTGAAGAGACTGGTCCCAGCGGTTGCTGGACTCTGTCTCCTGTGGTAGACTATGCTAGCTGGGGACTCTGTGCTGGGGAGGGAAGTCTCCCTCCCGACCTGGACTAGTGACGAGCATGACCCCATCTTCCTCTGAATTCTGAATCTCCCTGTCTATCTCTGGGAAGGATTTTATTTTTGTTTTTTTGTTTTTAATGATTTGTAGGAATATTACCTACGCGGAACTTAAGCTAAAATGCTGGTCCACCCACTGCTGGGATAAAACACCAGCATCTTTTTAGTTAACTGTACATCTCCACAACTAGGGTGGGGGTGGATGCTCGGTAAGAAACTGTAGGGTTTCTTGATAGTGGTTCGTGGTTAGCATTTTGGCAACCTTCTCTGCTGTGATAGGGGGTTGTATGTTTCTCCTAGCTAATTGTGTTCCAGGGCACTCTATGAGGCAGTGCTGCAGTGAGTTTCTGCTACTCTGTCGCAGGTCTTGCACGGTGGAAGATGGCTTCTTCCCTTCTTGTTATATCCTTCATGAGTGGTGATCTCTCATAATTCGTGACCAGATAGTATCACCTGGCCGATCGTGATACTGGTGTTAATCTTCTGTTTCTCTATTTTCCACTGGGCAGTTTGTGTTATTGTGGTCTTCTTTATCTACTCCTGACTGGGCGGGATGTTCATCTCAATGTTTCGCTGTCCTAACGCAGCCTTGGCAGCAGCATCAGCTCGTTCATTCCCTGGGATTCCGATCTGACTGGGCACCCAGTTAATGATAACTTGCCGAACTTGTAGTTTTAACCCTTGCAGTAGGCCAACAACGGATGTTATGAGATGAATGTTGTCTCTACGCTCTCTGCATTGCAGTGGTTATATAGCACATCGTGAGTCAGTGTGTATTACAACGCCTTGTTGACTGTTTATGGAAGCGTGTCTTAGGGCTTCAAGTATGGCAGCTAGCTCAACTTGCAGAGTAGAGCATCCATCTGAGGCTCTTCAAAGGGACGTGTTACCTCCTTCTATGGTGAAGGCTGCTCCTGCCTTCGTACTGGTGGGCTCTACGGAACCGTCTGTGTAATACACTGTACTATTGTGTGGTGTTAGAGCCTTCATGTTTCTCTCTGCTACCTGTCGGAGCTCATGTGGGTTACAGTCAGCCTTTCTTGTCCCAGTTTGTAGAATATTGAAGACTGCTGGCGGGGACTCTCACGGTGCTGGGTGCTGTAGTCTGGAATCATTGTATCAGGTCCTTGGCTGAGGATTGTGTCTCTCAGTTCCAGTCGATTTACAGCGTCAGATGCGCACAATAGCCATGTTTTCTTGTTAAAGACATCTCTGTTAAGGTTCAGTGCTCGTAAGAGTCAATTCTTGATGTCACTTTCCCGAGCCCTGGTAATTAGATTTGTTGCAAAGCACGCTGTTAATCGTTCCGTCCTGTTTTGGAGAGATGTGAGACCTGTCTCCATGTGTAAGTTTTCAATTTTTGTCCACATAGGTGCCTTGACAATGACTCTCATAGCGTTATTCTGGGCACCTCCAATTTCTTCCACTGCCACTCAGACAGTGTGTTAAGAGCCGGTGTCATATAGTCTGTTAATGATCGAATGACGTGTACTATATATAGCGTTCTTAGGACTACATGTCCCGCACCCACCTCGGGTCCTGTCATGGCTCTCATCATGTTGGCTATCTTGCCCATTCGGTCTCTTAGATAGTTTATCTCATTGTTAAATTTGAGGCCTTTGTCAATTAAGATGCCCAAGTATTTGTAAACATTGACCCATTATAGGGCAATACCTTGTATTTGCAGTTGTGTCACCGGCTCATTGTGTCCAGTCCTCATGGCTTTCGATTTTGGGATTGATATCTTGAGCCCGAGAATCATACATTCTTCACTGATGAGGTCTAGTGCTCTTTGGACTTTAGTTATCTGGTTTCTGCCTTTTACTATCAGTGCTAAGTCATCAGCATAGCATAGCAGTTTGGTACTCTCTTGAAAGGGGAGCCGACACAAGTTTTCCACGAGGATGTTAAAGAGAGTTGGACGAAGAACTCCTCCTTGTGGTGTGCCATTTTCCAGTCTTTGGTAATGTGAGACTTGTCCTTGACAGGTAACTCTTGCTGTTCTGTTTTGGAGATAGTCAGCAATCCAAGCCAGTAGGCATCCCTTGACACCTCTCCGGGCCAGAGTGGTTACAATGGCCTATGCAGTGTTGACACCTTTGGTGAATCTGAAGTGGTCCAGTTTTCCACAGGAGTCGTGTAACGGCCATCCTTTCGGCGGTTTTGCCGATGCATGCTGTTAGTGATATTGGTCTGAAATTCTGGGGATCATTGGATTTGGGAATAGGAACAATGTTTGCTCTTTTCCAAGCTGCCGGGAGTTTGCCTGCTGACCATGATGCGTTGATAACTGTTAGGCGAACAAGTTCACCAGCAAGTCCTGCTTTGCTGAGCAATGAATAGGTTATACCATCACTGCCAGGGGTGGTGTCTTTGCTTGTTTTCCTGGCCCTTCTGATTTCTTCTATAGTAAACAGACAGTCTGTAGTGTCAGCTTGTTCAATTGCATGTCTAACTACTACTTCTCGCTCCAGTTGTACTTGCTGTAGATGAAGTCTTACTTCAGGAGGTAGTTGATCTGATGACGAGCGTTCTGCAAAGTGCTCTGCCAAGCGATTTGCTTCCTGTAGTGGCTGGTTGTGGGCTGGAGCTCTGGGCAGTTTTTCTGTTGCTATCCTGAGTTTTCTTCAAAGTTCACTCAGGCTGGTGTGTGCATTAACGGTTGCGCACCACTCGAGCCATTTGTCTTCCCCATTTTTCTGAGTAATTTCTCGAGCATATTGGACGACAGCTCTCAACAGTTTCACTCTCTTAGGGGAAGGGTACTGTCAGATATGTCTTCTGAATGTGTTGATTCTGTGATTCAGTTCTCTGACTTCGTCAATGATGAACCAGTAGTCTTTGTGGTGTCTATTTGTAAGGTTTGTTTTTGGTATTGCTTTCTCTGCTGCTTGTTGTATGGCATCAGTGAGGTCCTGGTTTAGTTGGTTCATAGTTCGAATACCATTTTTGGAGTTCATCTTGATATAATTTCCAATTTGCTTTCTTGATATTTCATCTGGGTGGCGGACGTGGGGGAGGAGGGAGTAGCTCCATCCTCAAAGTAGTTGTCGTTGCAAAGTGGTCACTGGTCAGTTCACCATCTACCTCCCACTGAGCTACTGGAACGAGCTCAGTAGAGACGAATGTGAAGTCCAATGCTCCTCTCAGTATGTGTGTTGGTTCCCCAGTATTAATGAGCGTTTTTTCTGAAACATCAGTCAGCAGTTCCACTAGGTGATGACCATCCTGGTTCATTGTTGTGGTCGGATTGATCGTTGGATGGTGCGCATTGAAGTCCCCAGCAATAAGCACAAGTTCCTGCGTTGCTTGTGTCAGTAGTTCACCGGCTTCTAGTCGTTTGGTAGGCGGTTTATAGATAATGTATACTACAAGACTGTCGTTTGCCAGGTGTATCCGAACAGCTTGTGCCTCTACTCCATCTCCACAGTGAACTGGCTCTACTTCTGACCTGGGGATGGTCGCCCTGAGGAGAATCATGCTGCCATGGGAGTTGGGCCTTTCTGCTGCAGAGTACTGTTGGTATCCAGGCAAGCGGAATTGTTTATCTTTGGACATCAGGGTTTCTTGCAGAATGAAGACATCAATATTTTTAGCTATGGCTGCTGCTTGTAAAGTATGCCGTTTGTTGGACAGGCCTTGTACATTCCACTGTGTTATCTTGAAATGACAAGGAGGTGGGGCTAGTCTATCATTATCTCCTCGTCGCTGGTGCTGTAGTTGCTCTCGGCGTTCATGGTTGAGTCGCTCTCCTCCCCGTCCGTTAGGAATGGTGTGCTCATTGATGGCTGTTTCTTGGGCACCTGCTCTAAGGGAGGAGCATGAGGTGGAATTCCGCTTGTTTTTTAAGGTATCTTGGGAGTTTTTACTGCTCTCTTCAAGGTTCTATCACTCTTGCCTGTGATCGAGTGTTTGCTGACGGTCTGTGCTTGTTGTTCTATTCCTCGTGATCTGTTGCAAGGGGCTTGAGTTTTACGGTTTTGAGTGATCTCTCGGATGGCAAGTTGTTCTTCTTGTCTGATATCTGACTCAGGGCGTCGTCTGTTCCACTTGTTGTTGTGGAGTTTTGGGGGTCTGGTCTTCCCGCATCTTTTCTGTGAGCTGTGTCATAACTGCATTTATTATATTTTCGGTGCTGGCATCTTGTTTTTTTTATTATAGTAGAGAAGTTCACTATCATAATGGTGATCATCTGTTTTATTTGTTCTTCTGTGAATGCCGCTTGTAGATTAGCAGGCTGGGGTGTATTCAGTTGGGTAGTCGCCTGAGGAGGTTGAAGTGTCCCAGGCAATATGGTGTTTTCCACCAATACTGGAGTGTTTTGTGCTTTTACTGCTATACAGCTCTGGAGCTGTGGTTGTGGAGTCCACTGATTTGTCATGGTTTCCTGCATGGACTGATTTTGTCCCGGTGTCTTCAATTTTGTCCTGTAGCCTGGTGGGGGAAGTGCTGGGAAGGAATCCTCTGGCAGTTGGGGCGGGGTGGGTGTTCAGTTAACTGTTTTCTGCCGCTGTTGACCCCACACGAATGTGCTCTGAGGTGCTTCTGTTGTGTTCTGTGGATGTATTTTTTCCATTGCAACTTTCATCTGCTCTCTCCTCTCTGGGCATGATGTGCTCCAAGCGTGATGTTTCTCTCCATCTGGGAAGGAGCTGTCGGCCCTTATATTGGCGATGTCAGACCGGCAGATGTCGTCACTAATTAACACTAATCTGGGTGTGTCGAGACAGCTGTGTTTGAACAGGTGCGGGCTGGAGTGTAGTTTCATGAGTTAACATGGGCATGACGCTGGTTTGACTAATCACGTGGCGGTGAGAAATCAGGTTCATTGTGACCGTGACCTCTATTGGGTCAGGCCTTAATCTCACTGGTTACTGTAGGGTGGGTCAGCTAACGTGGGTGTACACCTGCGCTTCCGGACACTTCTATATGTGCTGTTCTTCTTTGGGCTGTAAGGTATGGACTGATAAACAATCATTACACCCACCCACTTTCATAATAGTACTTCCTATCTCCCAGACACTGTCCTAACAGTACTTCCTCTTGCCCATCCACTTCCCAATTAGTCCTTTCTCTCTCCCGGACACTGTCCTAACAGTATTTCCTCTCCCCAGCCACTGTCCTAACAGTACTCCCTTTCTCTCGGACAGTGTCCTAACAGTACTTCCTCTCCCCAAACCACTGTCCTAATAGTACTTCCTTTCGCTCAACCACTGTCGTACCAGTACTTCTTTCCTTCAGCCACTGTCCTAATAGAACTGCCTCTCTCCCAGACACTGTCCGAACAGTTCTTCCTTTCAACCAGTCACTGTCCTAGCAGTACTTCAGCTCCCACACCCACTGTCCTAATAGTTCTGTCTCTCCCCCAGTCACTGTCTTAATGGTACTTCCCTTTCCCCAGGTACTCTACTAATAATACTTCTCTCCCCCAGTTATTATCTTAATAGTACTTTCTCTCCCAAGCCATTGTCCCACCGCGACTGTCCTGATAATCCTTTCTTTCCGTCACCCGCTGTCCCAATAGTACTTTCTCTCCCCAAGCCACTGCCCTCATATTACTTTCTTTCTGCCAGCCACTGTTCCAATGGTACTTTCTCTCCCCCAGGCACTGACATGAATGACTGGTGGGACAACGGCAACAATCAGATCGCTTTCTGCAGAGGTGACAGAGGCTTTATAACCATCAACAACGACGGCTACGACCTTAAAGAAACTCTACAGGTGAGGTAGTCACTAACACTCATGTTTGTCACTGGTGTAATATTTACAATACAGAGCTTCTTCTTCCTGACGAATAATAATATTGGTATTGAGTGAATTTGTATCGTTACGGGCAAGTTGTGCATGGACTTGGTCAACACAAGATGCTGAAGAAAGGAAACTCGCTTCTGACGATTTCTCTTTCTTTCCTTAGACATGTTTGTCTGCCGGTACATACTGTGACGTCATCTCGGGCTCCAAAGAGGGCGGGTCATGTACGGGCAAGACCGTGACGGTGAACGGTGACGGCACCGCTTACATTGAGATCACCACCATGGAGGAGGACGGTGTCCTTGCCATCCATGCTAAGGTAAGGATCATGGCTTAAAGTTGAAATTTAAGATTTTATTTTTTTCTTCTAGATAGTGTACGATCAATACAGTGAGATGATTACGAAAATATTCATTTAACGGAACTGTCAAATTAACTGAAATTTCAGTGTCAGCAGGTCATGATAAGACTAAGTTGAGTTGGTGGAGCATGTCTCGCTTTTAAGAAAAGTGGCTGACTGCTGACTTAGTTCTGGTATCCCACAACCACATGTAGGAGCCAGGACGAGGGATAAGTCTGAGAAACGATACATTCCTGACCGAGTAAAATATCTGGCACAGTACATAAGAACATAAGAACATAAGAATGGAGGAAACTGCAGCGGGCCTATTGGCCCATACTGGGCAGTCCCGTTTACACCCAACCCCTATTGCTCATATAAGCATCCAACCTATGTTTGAAGCTATTCAGCATATTCGAGTTAATGATGATAATTGGTAACTTGTTCCATTCATCCACTACTCTGTTTCCAAACCAGTGTTTACCGATTTCACGCCTAAATCTAAATTTGTCTAATTTAAAACCATTGTTACGAGTTCGCTCCTGGTTGGATAGTTTGAGTACCTTTATAATGTCCCCTTTGTTTAGCCCTGACTTCCACTTATACACCTCTATCAGGTCGCCCCTCGCTCTACGTCTCTCGAGGGAGTGCAAATTAAGATGCTTTAACCTGTTTCTATACTCAAGGCTCCTAATGCCCAGGATTAGTCTTGTCATTCTCCTCTGAATTCTTTCCAATGATTCTATATCCATTCTGTAATACGGTGACCAGAACTGAACTGCTTAATCCAGGTGTGGTCTCACAAGCGCAAGATACAGTTTTAGGATGACCTCGCTAGTCTTGTAACTAACACTCCTTTGTATGAACCCAAGTACTTTATTAGCCTTGTTATGAACAAAAACACATTGTTTACTTGGCTTAAGGTACCTGCTTATCATTACTCCTAAATCTCTCTCGCAGTCGGATTTCTCTATGGCATCGTTGTTCATGTGGTATCTGGTTTCCCTGTTTACATCTCCTATACTGAGTACTTTACATTTGTCCACGTTGAATTTCATCTGCCATTTTTCAGACCATTCGAAAAATTTGTTTAGATCTTCCTGTAGTTTTGCGGAGTCCTCGTCAGATTTAATAACACGTCCTATTTTAGTGTCATCAGCAAATTTACTTATGTTGTTGTCTATGCCGATATCTATGTCGTTTATGTATATAATAAATAATAATGGTCCAAGTACTGAGCCTTGGGGAACTCCACTTGTGACGTTGCTCCAATGGGACTTAGTGCCATTAATGCTCACTCGCTGTTTCCTGTCCTGCAACCACGCCCTAATCCATTTAAGGATGTTACCTTTGATGCCATGTGCTTCTACCTTTCTAATAAGTCTTTCGTGGGGGACTCTGTCGAAGGCTTTGCTAAAGTCGAGATATACCACATCATAATTGTGCCCCTCGTCCACCGATTCGAAAACTGATGAAAAGAATGTTAATAGATTAGTTAGACAAGAACGTCCTCTTGTGAAGCCATGCTGGGAATCATTGATCAATCTGTGCTTCTCCAGGTGATTTCGAATAGAGTTTGAAATGATTGCTTCCAGTAATTTGCCTACTATTGATGTTAGACTGATTGGGCGGTAGTTAGAGGATAGTGATCTATCCCCCTTCTTGAAAATCGGTATTACATTCGCTATCCTCCAGGATTCTGGTACTACACCTGTTTTTAAGGACATGTTAAGCAACTTTGCTAACGGCATACTAAGCTCTTCCTTACATTCCTCTAATACTCTGGCAAATATCTCATCGGGACCAGGTGACCTATTAGGCTTTAGTTTGTCTATTTGCTTACTAACATCGTTACTAGTCACTACTATCTCGCTTAATTTGTTTTCTTCACTATCTCTGAATAGAGTCGGTGCCTTGGGTATCATGATTAAATTTTCGGTGGTGAAAACTGTTGAAAAATATTTATTCAGATTATTGCTCATTTCTCCGTCGTTATCAGTTAGCTCGCCGATATCTGACCGTATTGGTCCAATCTTTTCTCGTGTTTTAGTGTGATACATTTGGTAGAATCCTTTGGGGTTTGTCTTCGCCTCCCTTGCTATCCTTACCTCATTATTCCTCTTGGCTTTCCTTATCTCGGTTTTAACCCTACTCGCCAATATCTTATAATAATCCTGGAGGTAAATTTCGCCACGATTTATCCTTCTACCTATAGCCTTCCTTTGGCCAATGATGTTCTTTAAATAATTATTTATCCATTTAGGGTCATTGTTGTCTGATCTGAGTTTTTTGTATGGTATGTTCTGCCTTTGTGCATTAAGTAACTCATTATTTAAATTGTCGTGGAACTCGGCAACCACAGATCTCGTTATCAGGTCGGAGTCATCTGTCAGGTTCACGGCCAAGCGCGACACTCCCTCTCTCAGCTGCCTCTTTAAACTGTCAAAATTTGCCCTTCTGAAATCTAGTACTTTAGAGGAATTTTCCTTACGTCTGCCCTGAAAATCTAACTGGAATCTAATTTCTTTGTGATCGCTGTTTGCAAGTTCGTTCCCTACCTCGACATTGCTAATGAGGTTTTCTCTGTTCGACAGAACTAAATCTAGTATATTATTACCCCGTGTGGGTTCGGTTATATGTTGACTTAGGAAACAGTCCTGGATCGTCTCGAGAAAATCCTCTGATTCTGAGTTACCGGTAAGGTCAGTCCAATCTATTTGGCCAAGGTTAAAGTGGCCGACTATACAGACTTTGTTGTGAATGGAAGCCCTGCGCATTTCATCCCAGATAAGTCGCTCATTGACTCTATCAAGATTGGGAGGTCTATATATTACTCCTGTGATTAAATTTTCCCTACCGTCGCTTAATTCTATCCAAATTGTTTCTGTATTCCGCTCAGTTTTTATTTCCTTATTTATTTCACACTTCAGATTATCCCTAATATAGATTGCTACTCCGCCTCCTTTCCTGGTCTGCCTATCGGTATGGAACAATTTGTATCCCGCAATTTGGTATTCGACCGGCAACTCACGTGAGTCTAGGTTGATCCATGTTTCAGTGAATGCTATTATATCGATTTTTTCGCTACATACCAAGGCCCTAATATCATCCATTTTGTTTCTCATACTTCTACTGTTCGCATAGTAGACATTTAAGTTAGTCGTGTTCTGAGTCCTCCCTTTACCGCGTTTAGTTTTAAACTCCCTGTTTAATTTAGTTTTGTCATCATTCCTAACACTATTTCCCTGTAATCTTTTACTTTGTTTACCCGCTCCCACTGCAGTCTCCCCCACCCCGTGCCCATATGTTCCCCTAGCAGTTTAAAGACTTCGATATCCTTTGAACTGCCCTCTCTAGAGACCCAGCCAGGGTTACCACCCTATCTCGTGACAGGCACACCCCATCCCTAGCATAAAGGTCCCTTCTGCCGTAGAAGTTGTCCCAGTTGTCAATGAATGGGACCGATATTGACTTGCAATATCTGTCAAGACGGTCGTTGACACCAACCGCCCTTGACAACCATTCACGGCCAACTCTCCTTCTAGGCAGGACACTGCATATGATAGGGATCCCTCCCTTAGACCTAATACGATCCATAGCTGCCTTAAACTTATCAAGCAGCTCCTCGCTCCTACACCTGCCAATATCATTGCCTCCTGCACTGAGGTAGATAATGGGTTTGTTCCCATTACCAGACAAGATATTGTCCATCCTGTCAATTATATCCACCACCCCAGCTCCTGGCAAACACACCCTCATCCTGTTTTTGTTTTTACCACAAAAGGCCCTGTCCAAGTACCTTACCTGTGAGTCACCAACAATTAAAGTTTTTATACCTTCCTTGTCATCCCTTTCCCTGACTGTACTATCGTCCAATTCGTCTATCAAGGGACTGAACGAGTTGGTACACTTAGATGTTGTTGTCATTGTTGTCGTATCCTTGGTGTACTTCTTCACCACCAGCTTGGTCCTCCCACTCCTCACAACTTTCCACTCGCTTGAGTTTTCGTTAGACACTGGCTTTCCCTGTCCAGCCTCCCCTTTTAACCTCGCCAGCTCTTCCTTTAATTTCAGGTTCTCCAACGTGGCCCTCTCAATTATCTTCACATCGGAAAAGATATTTCCTACTGTGGAAAGCAGCTATAAGTATCATAATATAGGAAGAATATCTTTATCTATTAACACTACTTCTTGTGACGATCTAGTCACACACCCAATTTCTAGTTGTTTACTGCCGAGATAAAAAGGAAATTCTTAACTTCCTCTCTGTTAAGATTTTGACGTTAGGATATATGATGACACGGTTATACTGTTAGGATATATTGTACCAGGGAGATACTGTTAGGATATATGGTGCCAGGGAGGTACTGTTAGGATATGTGGTACCAGGGAGGTACTGTTAGGTTATATGTGCCAGGGAGGTACTGTTAGGATATATGGTGCCAGGGAGGTACTGTTAGGATATGTGGTACCAAGGAGGTACTGTTAGGATATATGGTGTCAGGGAGGTACTTTTAGGATATATGGTGCCGAGGAGACACTCATAATTCCCATATTTTCCGTTACAGTCTAAACTGTAAACACGTGAGCGGTACAACAGTGTCGCCTGCAGGAGAAACTTGCGAAGACAAGACACGCCAGTCTCCGTTATGCTGAAGGTTACTTATGGCCAGTTTATCTGAAGGGCTCGGATTTATTTAGGAAGCCAACTAAGTCCTTCAGGAGATTGTTCCATGTCAAGAACAATGCCGTATTCATGACCATATTCATTATGTTATGGGTTCTTGATGTTCTGAAATATGATGATCAGATGATAATTAAATAAATCCAGAACACCTTCACTGTCTTTTCCTAGACCCAAAGTAGATAAAGGGGTGTACAAGATATAATGATTCTCTCTCAAAGTAGTCTGACCCGCCAGTAATGTTAAAAGGTGCAGATTTAATCACATTACGACCATTAAATTAAAGTTTTCTTCAAAAGGCGAAACAGACAAAATATGATACCATGATTTGGAAAAATGATCATCTACAGTATCCTCGAGCTGATTATCTGTAATTGCTGATCCAACTAATAGAAGTTCGATATGACCGATAGCAAATATAAATTTGTTTAGTTTGAAGAAGCCCAAATACTAGAAGACATTTCTCAGAGTGCATTCGCAACTCAGTCAGCAGCCAACGAGGATGACATTGATGGCATAGAGGTGGAAGTCTGTGATCCAGATGAATGCAAATTGTGGAATACAATGTATATGATCTGCTAATAAAATGACAAGAAAGGAAGTAAAAAAGTCATCACATTTGAGTTATGTTTCATATTTTTATGATAAAAATATCATGTGCTATGTGAGATTTTGTCAGATGTCCTAAATACTCGTATATACAAATGCAGTTACTATGGAAACCAGTCATGTTTATCTATAGGACAGACATATCTTTCTGATGATATGTGCAGTTGGCTCAATTCATGCATTGACCACTTAGCGTTGTCAATCCTCTCTCTCCCCGAGGTGTGAACCCAGAACTCTGAAGTCTGAACTCGAAGCATTAACTAGTAAACGGGAGGGAGAGCAAAGGTGTGTGTCGGTCGGGGTAGATGTCTTTCTGCGGGGGAGAGACGGAGAACTGGGAGTGAGGATAGAAAGAGTATATCAGTTGGGGGAGATTGCTATGCAGGAAAATGCTTAAACAAGAGTGACGGAGTTTCCACAGCTGAGTGTAATCGTCTAGCGCTAACCAGATGAAAATAATAGTTCCAATAGGATGAGAGGGGGATGAATTCATGTTTTAAGTAAGATGTTCCTTTGCAAAAGGAGGCATTTATGAGTAAATGGATTATGGATATGTTTGAATCTACGGCTTATAGAAACAGCGAAGTTTAGTTTAACCCTTTGACTTCTATATGGAATTTTCCCTGCCGAATAAAGCCGAATAAAATCGTCTGGCGGTAGCCAGAATAAAACAGATAAGAAGACAAGGGACGGAAGTGATTAATTAAAATCAAAACAATCTGGAAGTGGGCATCACATATTTAATGAAATACAAACTTGATGTGAAAAAAGGTCAGCTGGCAGATGTCCGGTTTAGAATCAGCAAACCACATAGTTCAGCTGTAGCTGTACCAAACAGTGAGTTAAAGGGTAAAAAGGACATTATTATTATTATTATATTATTATTATTATATTATATTATTATGTTATTATTTTATTATTTTTTATTATTATTATTATTATTATTATTAATTATTATTATTATTATTATTATTATTATTATTATTATTATTATTATTATTATTATTATTATTATCATCATCATCATCATCATTATTATTATTATTATTATTATTATTATTATTATTATTATTATTATTATTATTATTATTATCATCATCATCATCATCATTATTATTATTATTATTATTATTATTATTATTATTATTATTATTATTATTATTATTATTATTATTATTATTATTATTATTATTATTTATTATTATTATTATTTATTATTATTATTATTATTATTATTATTATTATTATTATTATTATTATTATTATTATTATTATTATTATTATTATTATTATTATTATTATTATTATTATTATTATTATTTATTATTATTATTATTATTCATTATTATTATTATTATTATTATTTATTATTATTATTATTATTATTATTAATTATTATTAATATTATTATTATTATTATTATTATTATTATTATTATTATTATTATTATTATTATTATTATTATTATTATTATTATTATTATTATTATTATTATTATTATTATTATTTATTATTATTATTATTATTAATTATTATTATTATTATTATTATTATTATTATTATTATTATTATTTTATTATTATTATTATTATTATTATTATTATTATTATTATTATTATTATTATTATTATTATTATTATTATTATTATTATTATTTATTATTATTTATTATTATTATTATTATTATTATTAATTATTATTATTATTATTATTGTTATTATTATTATTATTATTATTATTATTATTATTATTATTATTATTATTATTATTATTATTTTTATTATTATTATTATTATTATTATTATTATTATTATTATTATTATTATTATTATTATTATTATTATTATTATTATTATTATTATTATTATGAATTATTATTATTGGCACAACTGAACTATGTGGTTTGCTGATTCTATACTGGACAGCTGCCAACTAAACAATTTTTGTTCACATCAACTTTGTATTGCAATAAATTTGTGGTGCCCACTTCCTGATCGCTTTGATTGCTAACTAATCCCTTTACTAAGATTTCTTCTTATCTATTTTAACCTGGCTACCGCCAGACGATTTTATTCAACTGGGGAAGTGCCATCTCGTAGTGAAGGAGTTAAACAAAACTTTGTTGCTTCTATGCGATGTAGATTCCAACATGTCCATAATTCATTTCTTCATAAATGCCCCCTCTCCTCCTATTGTAACTGTTACTGTAGTATTTTTATCTGGCTAGCGCTAGACGATTACACTCAGTTGAAGAAACCCCTTTGTCAAAGCGTTATTCTGCATTGTAATCTCTCTCAAACTAATATACACTTTCCTTCCTCACCACCTCAAAAAAGACACCTCCCCGATACACTCCTCCACTCTCCCTCCCGCTCCCTAGTGAATGATTCAGTTTCACACTTCGTAGTTCGGGGTTCACACCTCAAGGAGAGAGAGAGGATTGACAACGCTAAGTGGTAAACACAGGAGAGGAGCCAACTTTACATCCCTAAAACAACTCACTAGAGACTAGACAAAAGTAGTCTATAAAATACAAATTAATTATCTATAAAGTTTCCTCTACCACAAAATAAGGAAAAACGCATTTGTCATATAAACGGAAATTTTTCACCAAAACTGCCATCTGCGGCAACTGTGACAGACATGTTTGGATTCTACAAAAATTTCTTCCCCAAAAGCACCCAAAAATCTTAAGTTAAGTGGTCATAGCTCCTGGACTATTGACTGTTTCATCAATGTTAAATATTACACAGCCAACATGACACTATTCACTTGGCCAAGTCTTTATGCAAAACACATAAGAAGTACTTCCTTTCTCAGAGATTTATAGACCTGCAGAACACTTCACCTGCAGAACTTTTTCAAGTAGGAACAATCGTAATCTTTCAAAGACTTCATTATATCTTCGTTCTGTACATGGAGGAGCCCCCATAAGCTTCTTTTCTTGGCTGACTCTGTAGAGGTAATCGCCGTCGTTAAATCATGCAAAATTTCAATATCTAAGTCTTTTATCTTAAATTTATTTGTAGACCTCTTATTGACACTATACTTTAAACACGAATGCAAGGTACTAGGGTGTTTGTTTTCTGACAATGAAAAGTTTATAATTGATTTCCGTGTTATCTTTATTTAAGAAATATAATTTCATGCTGGCTGTTTTTCAGAGGTTACTGCAAAATTCAAGCCAGTCTTAACATGTAATGCAGATGCATTATGTAATGCTCTTCAAGCATTATTTTCTTTATGTTGCCAAAAATCAGGAATTTTGTTAATATTTTTGTTTTCTTTTTCGAAGGTTTCCTCTTGTGAATCCCAGTCGACTAAACTATAGTTGACTTAGTGAATGGTTCTAACTCTAATGCCGCATCAAGCCTTTGAAACATCAAGGTATACTAGGAGCCGGCAGACAAAAAGTTCTGGGATAACTTCCTACATTATTATGCTGTTCAGGGGAGCGCAGGGAAGTACGACATCATGATATATCATCTTAGTAGAAGCACAGTAAAGTGTTACTTTATTTGTGTCAGGAATAAAACGTACAATGGGATACAAAATGTCATGTAGATTGGTTCCTGGAAACTGAGATGTGAGAAATAATATGTCGTAGATGGTCTCTCACCTATACATACTAGGGTTTGAAGGAAACATTTTGAACCTGGATGGAAATGGTAAAGGTTCTTCACATAAACACTCTTATTTATATTCACTTTATTAGCAGATATATTCATCTCCGTAAGACTTGCTTGCACACATGTACAGACTGGATATCACAACAGAAAATACAGAACATCTAAACATAGTTACGTTTTTATATATCGTGACAAATATGACATCTGCTGTTTCCATCAGAATATAATAAGGTAAAATTTTTGGCTGATTGGTTGATATCAAGCATCTACATCACATGAATTAAACACCGGTAAAACTAATGCGAATATTCACATGTAGAAGGCACCAAGAGAGGAGCACTTACTCTTAAATAATAAAGAATTATAATATGTTGCTTTTGAAGCGATATTCAAGATGAAGCTATGCCAACTCTTTAATATACTGCCAATGTTATCAGCACCGGTGAGGCATGAACCCGGGCTTACGGTGTGGGAGACGGGAAAGCTACCACTTAGCTACTGTATTTAAAAGACCTGGTTTAAGCAAAATGAGATTTAAAAAAATCATTCGTGCTTCTTACTAGGAACTCATAAGCATGGAGTAGGCTCACTATATTTCAGTAAACTCTCACATATCCATATAACTTATTAGACCTCGAGCACTGAAGCTTGAAATAACCTAACAAGAAAGTTGTTTTAATAGTGAATAACTCAACGGTGGGTCCGGGCTGAAGTTACATTAGTAAATTTAGAAATTAAGCTCTAATATGTTACGTAGGTGTACAGGTGTTAATATATATATATATATATATATATATATATATATATATATATATATATATATATATATATTTATATATATATATATTTATTTATATATATATTTATATATATATATATATATATATTTATATATATATATTTATTTTTATTTATATATATATATTTATATATATATATTTATATATATTTATATATATATATTTATATATATTTATATATATATATTTATATATATTTATATATATATATTTATATATATATATATTTATATATATATATATATATATTTATATATATATATATATATATATATATATATATATATATATATATATATATATATATATATATATATATATATATATATATATATATATACAGTACTCGAACCTTCGATCTAATGCTTGAGACCATGGAACGCCAACAACCATGCCACAAGGACACTAAAAGCAATCCTAGCCTATGTTATATTTCACACAAAGCCTATTCATCGAGCTGATGGCGCCGTGCCCCTGGCTCCTATGCCACTTATGTGGTGGGAGTAGCATTTTTCCGAATCCAGCTGGTATGAAACACATAAGTGGCACGGGCAATTCCCAATGGGAGGTTCACGGTGTCATCAGCTCCATAAACAGGCTTTGTGTGAAATATAACACAGTCTAGGATTGCTTTTAGTGTCCTTGTGGCATGGTTGGTGGCGTTCCTTGGTCACACGCATTAGATCCAGGGTTCGAGTCCTGGCTGGTTAGGTCGTTGATTTTATATATATATATATATATATATATATATATATATATATATATATATATATATATATATATATATATATATATATATATATATATATATATATATATATATGTATATATATATATATATATATATATGTATATATATATATATATATATATATATATATATATGTATATATATACATATGTAATATTCAGAAATTTCAGAGTAATTTCAAACACGGCGCAATTGGCAATACTGAGCTTTCAAGGTCGTCCGAGGGAAGAGAGCGCTCCCTGCACATCGCGAGAGGTTGTGGAACTAGGCCTAAGGGATATTAAATGTAATTTGCCGAATTAATAATGATGCGATTCATGAAGTTAAGGGACTATTATTGAATTTGAAATTATTATAGATCGTTTATCAGTCTGA
The DNA here is from genome assembly GCF_018991925.1 of Homarus americanus. Lineage (NCBI taxonomy): Eukaryota > Metazoa > Arthropoda > Malacostraca > Decapoda > Nephropidae > Homarus > Homarus americanus. The sequence goes on along the minus strand of NW_024756451.1, from coordinate 26,110 downwards.
ATAATGTCACGGGTGTCCCAAGGAGTTATTAGTTAGGCGGAAAATATGTCACGTAGGCCTAAGCTAGCGCCTTGGAGAGACGCGACGCTGGCTGGTCCTCAGTCACTTGAAAGCGATTGGACCTACAGGACATCCCTGCGCGTCCGTCCACAGAAATAGTCACGTGGCCTAGTCACCTGTGTTGCACTATTGCAGTATAACAAGTAAGTCTCATTCGATCTCAGACAGGGTTAGATAGGGCAGTGGTAAAGTTAACAAGAGCTAACAGTGAGTTCATTTCAGGGTTTCCGTCAGAACCAACTTGACCGGAGTTTGACTGCGAGAAATTGACTGAGAAAGTGATGACCGCGAGAGATTGACTGCCGTTTGAGACTGCCGTTGATGATTGAGGGTGGCGATTGTCGCCATTGGACCGATCAGTGTAGGCCTGTCACTGTTTAGCGGGGTATCAAAGGATCTCTTGAGGGAATCTAGCCGTCTGGGTGCCCAGCTGACGATGGGACGATCGTTGGGGTCATCAGCTCTCCTCTACCTCGGCTCACAACACCACATGTCTCGAGCAGCTTAGTGAAACCCTCTTGCTAACGGGAAGCTAAAGCTTCTCTCAACTGTACAAGGTCTGATTGGCTCACTCCCTTCCGTTTCATGGATGTACTGGGGGTAAAGTGAGGCCAGCTGAGTGATACAGGGCCGCACACTGGGGCCAAGAGTCAGTGGAGTTAGAGGTACACTCTCCAAGGTTGAGAAAGGCTGATTTGGGCCTTAAACTACGGGTGCCTGTTGATTGTGCCTTAAACGACTACGGAGTGCAGGTGGAATCTGTGTGTGTGTTAGGTTAGGAAGCATGGTTCACGGGTATTGGTGGACCCAGTAACAAACCAATAAGTGACAATATATTTGGGTGTAGTTAACACCATTTCTCAGTTACTGATATTATCTTGACGTGTGTAGTTTAATATTTCTTAAACAATTTTGATAGTATTGTTTTTTTAATGTTTGTGTCACTAAGTGGAACCAGAGTGATACTGTGATTTGATTCTTTTAATGCATCTAATTTTTCTTCATAATTCCGATCTCATGTATAACCTTTGTTCCCCAGAGTAGTGGTTAAGTTAGGTTAGGAAGTGTGCATCTGTTGGGGTGATATAATTTTGTTGAGTGCCCTTAAGGCCTATTCATTGTAGAGTTATTAATTTCTTATTTTTGAATACCATTTTCTCAGTGCTGGATATTATTTTGTTGAAAGCCCTTAAGGCCTGTTTCATGTGTGCAAGCAACATTTCTTAATACTTCAAATTTATTGTTGCCTGAGTTTCTAATAATTTCTATATCATGTATAACTTTTATTCCCCAGAGTAGTGTTTTAAGTTCAAGTTAAGAGGTGCGCGTATTGGTGTACCATTATTTGATTGTGTTTGTAGTGTTGGAGGGAATATAAGTGTCTAAATTTTACAGTGTGTCTCATTCATCCCAGTCACAGACGCTATCCTTCCACGGGTCACGGACAATTCATTTTGTTTAGTAGATTTAAGGGTTCTTGTGCTGGTTCGGGATTTTTCTCAAAGGGGCGCTACCACTGCCAGTACCATCTAACAATCTTTAATAAACCCCAAGTCAAGTGAGAAATTAAAGTCCAGTAAATTCCGACCGGTTACATATATATATATATATATATATATATATATATATATATATATATATATATATATATATATATATATATATATATATACTCTCTATATATCTTGATAAAATCACGGGAAAAGGAAGTAACGGAGCATAGCTGTGCTATTCAAGACATCTTCAGAGGCAACTGGATTACATGGACAGAGAGAGGCTTAAATATACAGGGTGACCTTAAAAACATGAGGTCAGGTCATAATGATGTCATCCACTAATCCCCACACCAACACACACGTAGAGGAGCTTAAGAGAAGGGGGGGTGACGTGACTAGTCAGGTCAGGTCAAAAATAAGGGACCCATTAAATAACTATCATACATCTAGATCAAAGGTTTTCAAAGCATTATGACCTGACCTCATGTTTTTAAGGTCACCCTCCATGTAATCCAGTTGCCTCTGAAGATGTCTTGAATAAAGACGAAAGCTAAGGTGCTCCGTTGTTTCCCTTTTCCCGTGTGATTTTATCAAGATTTATCTTATCCACGTTTTCATTGTGGATCTACATGAAATATATATATATATATATATATATATATATATATATTGTGTGACCAACATATGTGCAGATCAGATCGTCAACTGTTTCTGCCACTTTCTTGCTCCTGTTACTGCCAGGCACAGTTCTTCCCACTGGTAACATAAAGTGACGTTTCGTTCAACTCTCTAGGAAACATTGGTTTCTGCTATGTTTTTACAAGCAATTCTGCCAGTTCCTGTTTGAACTGAGGACTGCAATAAGACTTTTTGAACAAATAGTCTACTTTTTGAGTCTCTGAAAGAATTCTGGTTACCAGTGAACCTAATGGAGGTATCTGAATAGGTATCTACAACCCAGTCAATGAGTGAAGAGACTTCTACACCTTTGACAATTGTGCTGAGCACAGTAAGAGCTAGCTCCTTGTATGTCGTGATCCTCTTGGTGTCAATCATCTGCACTTAGTTGGCACAACTTCATCGACTTCACAGTTTTTTCAAGCTCCTTCACTAAATTTCTATCTGGTATAGAAAATGACAATGGAAATGGTCCTATCTTTCTACTTTGTCCAAACATCACGAGTCTTCCTAACAACTCACGTGTTGATTTCGTAACTGAGTTTTCTTTGCTTAACTTTGATGAGACTTTCTTGTTGAGGGGAATCAAATACCACTTTAGTTTAGAAATTGGTGCATAAAAGTCGAATTTTACGAAAGAATGTCGATTTTTTCCTACAAAAAAATTAAATTACAACATTAATTTATTGGTTATTTCAACACAATTTCTTTTTTGGTATTGTTTGTAATTATTTGGGATTAAATTTACGAGGAAACAAGGTTTTAATCAATAAATATAAGCATACACGTCCGTAAGTTGGTTTCATCATTAGGGTGTGTCATACGGAGGCGAATTTTTTTTTTTTGAGTTTGAAAAATCGGCCCATGGTATTAATGATGTAGTTCTATGTGCAGAATCATGTGATATCTTCATATTTGAAAAGTTTTCATTTTTTGCTAGGTAAATTTTAACTTGAAATCTTATGAAAATTCAGTATTCCCACCCTTTTACCAACACCACTAAATAGCTTATTTAAAGTAAAGTAAATGTATCAGGTTAATTTATTAGGATGAAAATGATCCAGAATAGTGAAACGAATGATCTTGACACATTTATTAAATTTAATATTCCTTTAGAAAACAAAATCATCATATACAAAAACCGGTTTTACTACTACGACCCGGTGTTGCTGCACACCAGAGAGAACATGTCTTTCTTGCTTCTGTTTCTACTCATCACCTTCCTGCTGACCACCTGAGCTCGGATGTAGCCTTCCCTCCTCTCCTGGCTGTACACGTGACTGCTGGCCTCGCTCACTTGCTGTACACAACGCTCTATACTCTGGGTGTGCAAGGGCCAGGCAGGGACATGCATGGGGTTGTCCAGGAAAGCTCTGACTTGAACATTGGTGAGGCTGCAGGTAAGAGGGGACTTGCTGCCAGCCTGGATGTTATCCAGATCTATGAGATCAGTGAGGGTCTTGGCACCTAGATTGACTTCAGGAGTCTTCCTGACCCTGAAGGAATCGTCACCAACTGATTCGTCATGCCCAGATCCTCTCATAAGTCTCATATCCAATATCTTTTTGACTGCCACTCTTCTCTCCTCCTCATCCTTACTGCAGAGCATTGTCTGCAGAACTGCCTCGGGATGAGCATACCAGGAAGATCTCCTCACAGTCTGCTCCACAATCTGAACAACCTTCCTTGGCTGACTCCTCAGGAGCTCAAGCTGGAAGAGAACATGCCTCGGACCTTCGGAGAATGATGAAAAACGGCCTTGGTGAACCAATTTGGCAGTAGACACTCACGATAAAGATTGGACAATATTAAGTCTCTCAGGTTGTGAAGCTGGTTCCCTTTCAGTTTATGATGAGCGACCCAAATTCTGCAGAACCTGAGAGCCGTTGGCAGGCTAGAATGTGGGGCGGACTATCTGCAGGTAAGCAAGTCTATCAGGCATGACCCCAGTTTTGATGGCACTGCAAATCATGTAACCATAGTACTGGTCAGTACTCAGGTCGTCAATGACAGTATGTGCAAGCTCAACGAGTGGAGGGCCAACTGTGATTTTTCAAAGCTCGGATTTATTTCTAACTCAGTGGCAGAGTCCAGCATCTTGCCAAGAGGACCAGACCATCTGTTGTTTGAAAGAGTCTTGCCATCCAGCTCCTGGATCTGATGTCTGAGTGGCAACTCGTTGGTGTGGAGGTCACAAACAATCCAGACCAGCTTCCTCCCAATCTTCCGCTCTGTCCACTGTATGGCCCCCACTTACTTACCCACCCTGTGTTCGTGTTGGTGCTGTCCCCTCCAAATGGCCTGCAGGGTCTGGGTCTACGTTCCTCTCTCTGAGCCAGTTCACAATGTTATCTGCCACTATCTCAGCTGGTTTCCTGATGTCATCTTTCTCTGGAGTGAAATGCAAATACTTCTCCCTCCTGGTTCACTGCAGCAGGAGTAGTGTTCCTCCTTCACCATGGCGGGGAACAACACATTAGAATCTCAACTTTCATGACACTTTAGTGTCATCCTTCTCCCATCAAGAACAAACAATTGATTCCATTTTCTTATCCTTGTCAAACTCCTGCTTCTAGGTTACTGACAAGTTTTCTCCTGAGCTCTCTCCTTACTTTGTTACATGATCTATCACCAGGTGAACATCATCAGGTGTTATCAAACCACCGTCGAAAATCAGGCAGCTGTTGCTATCTCTGCAGTTTCTCTGAGACCAGTGTGGTGTCGCATGCTGGCCAGAGCTATGCTCGGGATATCTTTCCTATTTCGAATGTTATGCCTGGAAGGTTTGGGATCATTATTTTCTGGGTTAGGGACAAAGTCACCATTCTCCTGGTCAGCACTCGGATCAGCCATGGGGAAGTCATTAAACTCTGAATCAGCTTGACTCGCATCATCGGCCTTTTTTACCTCACCCTGGGCCTTCTCAAGTCTCTTTTCCTCGGCAACTCTTCTCCTCTTCTGTCTCTCTGTGGCAGCCTCCTGTCTCTTGGACTCCGGAATATCTTGACTAGAAATCATGAGAGCCCCTATACTGCCAGTCTTCTCTCTCTGTGCTTTGACAAATGCCAGTTCGATCACAGGAATCTTCAGTTCACCCTTGCAAATACAGGAGATGTGGGCCTCGGATTTACAGTCACGATCGCATCCAAACTCAGGACAGAGAACAATTGGGCACTTGCAAGTAATTATGTCAAATGACTGGTCCAGTTGCTTGGCAAAGCTGTCCTTAACTGCAAGTTTTCCTCTTGCCTTTTCCCAACTGGCTAGCAGTCTCTCACTAATCTTCTTCTGACTTGTTATGACTGGAGGCTTGAACTGAGCGTTAGCCAGAGTGTACTGTGCCAAGACAGCTTTGGTCATATCACTGGCAATGTCTTTGTTTGTGTAAGTTCTTTGGTTCTTTTCACTGATTTGCCTGATTAAAACACCGTATCTCAAAGCATCTCTCAATGTAGGCAACTCCGACTTCAGGAGCTCTCTCCCAGACCCAAGATAGTGACTGAGATGGCTGGATTTTTGGTTCCTCGTCCTGACACAAGCAGCCATCGCAAATATTATCAACTTATAAATGCATCAGAATCTGAAACAGAAAAAAATATTGTTAGTTGGGTTGTTAAAGAATGAAGTCAGAAAGCAATGTTCACTATTTAATTGTAATGCACTAATGCAGCTGTACGTTAGATTTTCGATAAATTTCACGCTAAAATTTACCTAGCAAAAGGTTGCAAAATATTGAAACTGAAATTATTTTCTGTTTATATACACTAAAATCTACCAAAAAAGTGATGGGCCATTAGTTTTAGCTGATCTTCCCTCCTATGACACACCCTATTTCATCATTATTTTTGCCAAAATTTTTGTACATTAACCAGGGAATGTCTTTCTTTTCTTTTTTTTACACAAAGGACACTTTAATTTTTTGTTAATGTTTTGATATCGAATATAAGGGTTCAAAAAGTTAGAAAAAAATTATGTTGATCAGCAGGTGCAGCCAACGCTTTTTGTTTTTAGCCCCTAATGGGAATTGGCCCAAGACCAATAGGGTCAGGACAGAAGACCTAAAGTTTTCACTAGTAACCCGAAACGATCAAAATATCTGGTATAAGGCAAACACAAATGGCGACTTTTGGTAAAGGACTATGGAGATTAAGGAAACCTTACACTGTACAAAATGTAGGGTGTAAAAAAAAGGGGGGGGCATTTGAGGCGAAAAAGGGTATATTTACTACTAAATACCTGTTGATATGTATTTTTTTTAGGGGGGGCGGGGGCATGTTAGCATATATTACATTCTATAATACCCTTCTTAGGACATGGTAGGGTATATTGCTCTCCATTATTTATTCTTTATGTTGCAATTAGTTCTAACATTATCATCTGCTGGTAATTTTGTTTTTCTGTCTCTAGATATCCTCGATTCATTCTTTGTGAAATGCTAGGAATATAACACCGAGTGTTAACTGAAACATGAATAACCCCAAAATTTCCTTGAAATGACTTAAAGTCTTAGAGAGTATTTTATTAGAATATAATTAATTAGTTTTATTGCGACATATGGCATAACTATTTAATTATAGTTGCCAAATACCACTTCCATCCTACCAAGAGTTTTGATGACACGACTCACTGCTTCTCCTAATTTACTTTGTAAATTAATAAGGTGAAAAAAAGGTTAATTTGGATTGAAATTTGTTTCTAATTAATTACGTGTGCTACTTGGGTCACCTTAGGAGAATATAATCATGGCGATGTGCGGCGAAGAGGACAGGAAAGTGTGAAAGTATTTAAAGGCTTCACGTGTAACATCCATTCTTAATGATCATGTTTAACCTGAGTAAGTCTACTGTAAACCTGTACATGAGGATGAGCGGGGGGAGATTAAATAAATAAGGGAAAAAATATATGGAATGTGGGAAGATTTAAAACACCCTTGGTTTCGAATAAGCCGAACGAGCCAATGAGCGCCGGGTTTACACTCTGATTTCCTCACAACCAATCACCGCCACACTGAGCGTGGAATCCATAGTTCAATGATTTTGGAGTTATTTTTGCGTAAAAGGGTAGTACTTTAAGTGGCGATGAGTTCGTCAGAGAGTAACAGTGTTGGTGAAGAAGGTGGGTGTGGTAAAAAGAGAAGTCATAACTCATCATTGTAGGAAAAGAACTTTTGCGAAGTGGGAATTTAATGTAGTGAGTTCCTGCGTACAGTTGAGAGTATAGCACCTTGTCATATCCGGCTGTATAGGTGTATCATACCACCTATAGTGTTTGTGGAACTACTTTTACAGGATCCACGGTATCACTGAAGGACGTGTGAGGACTGTCTTGGCCAAGGTGTGTGTGTTACTGGACGGTGGAGGGTGATAAGCGGCATACAAGGCTAAAGTGCGGCAGATCAGTGCCAGGCTATTTTTATAGGGCTTCTCTTCACCTTGATATACCCTTTTGTATGCTAGGGGTTATAAATGTACTGTTGTTTATACACCTCTTTGCAGACTACTGGTTTAGAGGATGGTAATATACCATTTCTATCTTCCGGGGTTTATTGGTAATCATATACCCTTAAAAGGGTTTGTTATTAGGGACACCCAAAAAAACCTTTTTTAAACCCTTTCAAATCCCCTTTTACCCTTTTTTTTTTACAGTGTGTGTGTGTGTGTGTGTGTGAGGAGGGAGACAAGATTAATTTATCATAATATACGTATATTTAGTAAAAATAATTATTTATGAATATTACTTTTGACAAAACCAAATGAGCATGATTGGAGCATCTCTTCCCCCTTGGTGCCTTGTATACGCCTTTACACATAAAGTATCAACAACGTAAAGCAATGGGTGCCATGCCAGCTGAAACACCAGACTAAAGCGGTATACAACATATACATGAAGGCAGATGGTGAGAATTCTTATTATGTGTAATAATAATATTGTTCAATAAACGAATGAACTGTTAATATATACTTCGTATTCCTTTAACGTTCCGAAAATCTTACATTGACGGTCTGTGATTTTGTGAAAATATATCACTCTCAATACACAAGATGTCTTATTTCCAAAATTTGTGGAAAGACTGTCAATGATGTCCCTCAAAAATAGATTATACTATTTTGCATCAACTATTTCTTGTATATTTGGTGTGGTGTATTATAAACACTATGTATGTACCTGATATCTTGCAGGTTGAATACATAATAGAAGGTAAAATTGATATCAAGGAACTTTTTCAAATAAATCAATTTTTTTACGGAGTTATTTTTATGCCGTCATCACAGTATATCAGAGGGATGGGCTAGGGGCTAACTCAGTATCTCCAGTAACTTGAGAAAGACGCCATGGATGTATCAAAATAAAACTAATTCGCAGCTTCATATCAAGAAATATGGCCCCTGTTTCCCTCTGAATTTATTTTGTTATAAACGCATCATTTTCCTTGATTGTCTTGTTTATTACGCCACACTGATCCCGATTTTACCATAAATTGAAGGTAAATTTCAAAATGAGGCATTTACTGTATTGTCAGCACACAGTGCATCTACAATAAGACTTAATTTTGGCCATAATAAAGCATATGAAGAAGTTTGATACAATAATAAGATCCACACAATGAAGTGTATGTATACTTTAAATATATATATTTTTTTTTTACTCTAAGTCGGAACCGTTGTTAACCCGTTCAGTACGATCGAACCTTTAAGATTTTATTCTGGCTATTGCCAGACGATTTTATTCAGCTGAGAGAAAACATCCAGCACTGAGAGGGTTAACGTTCTATTTTCTATAATAATAATAATAATAATAACTATAATAATAATAATAATAATAATATTAATAATAATAATAATAATAATGCTATTTGGACTGAGATGTCTCTTCTATAAATATATACGATATTAATCTCCATCAATAAGTTTCATAATACAACACAATATGTAAAGAGTCTTAATTTATATCTGATTCAGAGACTTCATTAAATGGTTTGTCTTTGTAAATAAATATTGGATAAATCCAAAAATATGCAGAAATTATCGTATCATTTTACAAATATACAATATTAAGGTTATAGTTTGGGTGGAATACTGTGCTGTACTATTACATACAAAAATAACATTGACTAAACTATATAATACTATAACCCATTTACTTTCCTCTTTATTCGTAATAGTGTTATGATCTAATAATCTCTTGTATTTGACAGCTTTCCAAAGCGACATATATATATATATATATATATATATATATATATATATATATATATATATATATATATATATATATATATATATATATATATATATATATATATGAGTATGTGTGTGTGTGTTTTGTGTTAGAATGATTCAATCATATGTCTGAAAAATTGTATAAGTTACATATAAGCGTCCATTGGCTGATGACGTCACTTTACACTTCGGCGCTGAAGTAGTGGCTTGGATAAAATTAATTAATGGCCCGCCTTCTCTACCCACAATTTTCAATCCAGAAAACTTGCAGCAATATTTTCAAAGCATAATTGGAAAATTTTTCCATAAATAAAACATCAAGAGCTTAACAGGTCGATGATGATGACATTTGACGTCACTTAAAGTTAATCCTTTTGCGATGACAAGTCAAATAATAAAGATATTTATATAACTGCTTGGATTTAATAATAAATAAATAATGTTGAGTATATCACGAGACAAACTGTGCAGAAATAGCTCACCAGACAACCTTAAGGAACTGATCACAGTGAGTGTTCGACTCTCAGCTTGTTTGGTAAATAGTAAGCTCACTTTATTTAGGTTATTATTTCTAAGTTCGAATATGTACCTGAGTTCTTATTAAATTTCTTATTGAATATAGGTGTTGTAACATAATTTAACCTGCAAGGAGAGCAAGGCAAATTTGTCAGCTGCTTTCCTTAATGTGCACCTTGTTGCTGACTATCCATGATTACCTCCGAAGACATTCGCCTCACCCCTAGTGCTTCAATGTTTTACACGTGCTCTCGATTCATATCTACTTTGCAGTGTGTTATAAAAATCCAACAATGAAGTTGTTATCCGCTTCAAGAAAGGTATCAACACTAACGCTCAAAAAGAAGCAACTTAGTGAACCCCACCCCAATGCCACGTCATAAATGAAACATGGGTCAAAAACTTAATTAAAGAGAATGCCTTAACACTTGAACACAATTGTGTCCAAATTTCAGCTTCCTAGCTCAAAAAGGGCCTGAGATATCGTCTGGACAAGTTACCTGGGCAAAGCTATATTCACAAGAAGATCCTGGCCCAACTCCCCGACAACATGATACAACATGATAGGCGTTTGACAAAGTTTGGCATGCGGGGCTGCAGTATAAGATCATACAACTGGGGCTACCCGAAAACCTGACGCGCCTGCTGTGCTACTTCATTACGGACCACAGAGCCAAAATCAAGATGCAAGAACATTGTAGAGAAGAATTCTCACTTTCGAGCGGCGTGCCTCAGGGCTCTTGTCTCTCACCAACCCTTTACACGCTCTACACGGCTGACCTGTCACCCCCAATCGTCGACAGCGAGTACGTCATGTATGCCGACGATGTAACACAGATTGTCACCTGCCCAGGAAGGTCCACGGCGAGGATGGCGCGACTCACTGCTCGGGTAATAGAGGATATCTTGGAGTGTGAAAAAAAAAAAGGAAAATAAAAACAAACAAAACGAAATTCGAGGTCATACCCATAGCCAAATTCAAGCCGGCGCCATTGATGATCGACGACGAAGAGATTGATTACTCTAAACAAGGCAGGTTGCTCGCCCTCACCATCTCTTGGACGGACATCATTTCCCATGTGAAGGAGAGACTAAAGAAAGCCAAAGTCACCGCCGCCAAATTAAAACGTTTTAAACTGATGCCTGAGATAGGTAGAGTACTGGAGAGAGTGGAGAACGTCATTGATGACTGTGGAGACAACCCCATAGTCTTACTCAGTGCAGGAGGCAATGACGTAGGTAAGCTTACCAGTGTCGAACTGCGTAAGCTGTATAGGGAAGCTCTAGATAAGATTAGGGTGAAGGGTGGAACTCCTATTGCTTGCTCTATCCTACCTAGACGTGGTGCCAGTCGTGAATGGATGTCCCGTGCAATCGGTTTCAATTGCTGGTTGGAAGAACAGTGTAAAGAGCTGTCGACGCCATTCATTGATAATTGGAGCCAGTACTATGGTAATGATAGTATGTATGCAAGGGATGGGGTGCATTTAAGTAGGAAGGGGGTGGCCGTGCTAGCGAAGATAGTTGACAGGGTAGTAAAGGTGGGGTTTTAATATGTCCAAATCCCATCAATGGTAAAGAGAGGAAAATACCATGTGAAAAAAACAGCTGTGAAACAGAAGTAGATAATGCTGAAAATATAGTTAGTCATAATAACAAACATCAAAGTAATAAATGTAAAACAGATAGAAGCGGAAGAAATATATTGAGTGTTTATTATACTACAGTAATAGTAGAAGCTTGTGTAACAAAATGGACCAGCTCAGAGCCATTGTTAGAACATAGATATAATTGCAATAACGGAAACAGGGATAAATTCAAACAGCAAACATTTTTTAGCAGAATTTCATATTCCAGGATATAACCTATTTAAATTTGACAGAGTAGGAAGGAGAGGGGGCGGTGTAGCAGTGCATATCAGGGTGTCATTCAAAAGCTGCAATAAATCAAACATTAAAACAAATAGCGACAATGAAAGTATTTGGGTAGAGATTGGTGAGGGCAATGAGTCCGTAGTTATTGGTGTTATATATAGACCACCTAATTTGAGTAGGAACGATGGTAAATTGCTATGGGAGGAAATAAAGAAGGCATCTGATAGAAACAATGTATATATTCTGGGCGATTTCAACTTTTCAGGCTTAGATTGGAAAAATCAACTTAGCGATAATGAATCTGAAGATTTTCTAGAAGTAGTACAAGATAGTTTTTTATATCAATTCATAAACTCGCCCACTAGAGGAAATAATATCCTCGATTTAGTTCTCAGTAATAATGAAAATCTAGTAAAAGATGTTGGGATTGGAGACGAACTAGGAAACAGTGATCATAAAGCCATATATTTTAACATAATATGGAATGGCAGGAAGAAGGAAAATTCAGCCTTGATCCCGGATTTTAGGAAGGCTAATTACGGTAGCTTAAGGAGAGACCTAAGGGATGACCCTATGGTCAAAAGATTAATCCCCCCCACACCTCCGGAAACTGTCAACTTAGGACGGGAGAACCCCGAATTTAATTTAGCAGCTACTTATGAACAATTTATTGCGACAATCCATAATGCTCAAAATAAACACATCCCTAAAAGAAAATTCAGATCGATACGGAACCAACCAAAATGGATGAATAATAGACTCTTAGATCTTCTAGGGAAAAGAAAGGAGTATATAGAAAAGTTAAGAAAGGCGAAAATCACTTACTTGGTTACTATCAGAACCTAACAAGACAGGTAAAAACAGAAATTAGGAAAGCAAAGAGAAATTATGAAATCAAGGTAGCAAACGAATCGAAAAATAACCCCAAAGCTTTTTGTCAACTGTATAAATCAAAGGTTAGAGATACAATAGGTCCCCTTAAAACTACGACAGGAGAAATGACTGATGATGAGTTAGAAATGTGTAGTACTTTAAATAGTCATTTTCGCTCCGTATTCACAAATGAAAACCTAGCACAGTTTCCAGAAGTTCATAAGGTATATAACAAGAGTATAGAAAATATGTTGATGAATATCAATATTACTTGTAACGATGTACTTAAAGTAATTAACAAACTGAAGCCTCATAAATCGCCTGGTCCAGACGAGGTATATGCTAGAATATTAAAAGAATGTAGCGATGAGTTGAGTAATCCATTAGCAGTCTTATTTAATAAGTCATTAGAATTGGGCCTAGTGCCAGAAGCTCGGAAACTTGCAAATGTAGTTCCGATTTTCAAAAAAGGTGATAAATCAATTGCATCAAATTACCGTCCCATTAGTCTCACGTCAATCATAGGCAAGTTGCTAGAGTCAATTATTGCTACGAAAATCAGAAGCCACCTTGAAACATTCAACTTAATTCATTCTTCTCAGCACGGGTTCACCCAGGGACGTTCTTGTCTCACAAATTTGCTTAGCGTTTTCTCAGAAGTATATGAAGGGGTAGATAATGATAAGTCATATGATATTATTTATTTAGATTTCAGTAAAGCATTCGATAGAGTCCCTCATGAGAGATTGATAAGGAAGGTAGAAGCACATGGAATAGGTGGATCATTATTAAAATGGATTAGGTCATGGTTAACTGGTAGGAAACAAAGAGTCAGCATAGATGGATTTAAGTCAGACTAGGGTGCCGTCAAAAGCGGAGTTCTCCAGGGATCTGTATTAGGCCCTCTGCTGTTTGTTATATTCATTAATGATCTTGATTTAGGTATAACTAGTAGGATTAGTAAATTTGCAGATGATACCAAAATGGGGAGAGTGATAAATTCAGACAGTGACTTTGAACACCTTCAAAGAGATCTAGATACCTTACATGAGTGGTCAGTAGACTGGCAAATGAATTTTAATACTGATAAATGCAAGGTACTACAGATAGGGAAGACGAATACAAACGTTAAGTATAAACTAGGTAACACGGAAATAGAAAACTCAGATTGTGAAAAAGATCTAGGTGTATTTGTTAGCAACGACTTGAAACCTAGAAAACAATGTATTAGCGTTCGCAACAAGGCAAACAGGATTCTTGGGTTCATATCTAGGAGTGTGAGTAACAGAACTGCTGACGTTATCTTGAAACTTTACCTAGCATTAGTGAGGCCACACATGGATTATGCGGTTCAATTCTGGTGTCCTTATTATAGAATGGACATAGATTCTTTGGAGAGAGTACAAAGAAGAATGACAAAAATGATCCATAATATTAGAAACCTTCCATATGAAGAAAGACTGAAAAGCTTAGGCTTGCATTCATTAGAGAGGCGTAGAGTTAGGGGAGATATGATAGAGGTGTTCAAGTGGGTAAGTGGGATTAACAAGGGTAAAATGGAAGATGTTCTGAAGCTCAGTAACAACGAAATAACTAGAACAAATGGCTTTAAATTAGATAAATTCCGATTCAGAAAGGATATAGTCAAGCACTGGTTTGGTAATAGAGTTGTGGATATGTGGAATAGGCTACCGAGTGCTATAGTAGGATCGGGGACGCTAGGGAGCTTCAAGACGAAGTTGGATAGGCACATGGAAGTGCTGGGATGGGTGTGAAAGGGATCTGCCCTGTATGGGCCAGTCGGCCTCCTGCAGTATCCCACTTTCTTATGTTCTTATGTTCTTAAGATCACCTGTACAAGGCGCTGGTGAGGCCTGTGTTGGAGTACCCACACGTACCACTCGTCACACTGGGAAGACCAGACTACAACAACAACAGAGCTTCCAAAACAAGTGTCTGAGGTCAGCCAGTGGCCAAGCGCCACCCTACCAGGAAACAGTGGAAACCATCCACCTGAGAAATAAAACAGAGGCCCTGAACGTCAGGTTCCATCGCCTAGGGAAGAAGGTTTGGGACAAGCTCCTGGACGACCCTCATAGCCCAGACCACTTACGCGGGGATAACATCAACGGAGGGCAACCCCACTCCTGGTGGCCCCGGAGTCTGACCGCAGTACAACAAACCAACCCATCTATGTCCGCCACAACGATCCAGCTTAGATTAAAGCTTAGATGATAGTAGTTCACATTTAACAAGTCACAATCTAGTGCGTCCATACGTAATGCAGTTATAAAATTTTAATAAACATGTAATTGTAAAATCAAACTCGTCAATGTAAAACCAAAGTAATCATTGTGCAACCTCATCCTAAATCCTAGGTTAGCTTAGTTAGCCAACAAACTCTGTAATATATAAAACAAGGGGTGTCGTCCCACTCTGTTTAACTCTCATTAAACTTCTTTTCCAATGTTCCGCCCCCCCCCCAAAAAAAAGCACATACGAGGCGTTACAAAAGCTATATGATTGATTATACTGAAGCATGCGGGTTAAGAGTTATTGTTGTAATTAAAGTATAATTATACCAAGTTTACCCATGCTCAGGAGGTGGTGCTTATTATGTGACATCGTTGGCCATAGTGGAAGAAAACGGTAGATAGACATAAATGCTAGTGACAGGGGGGAAGGAGGTTCAGGGGAAGGATAAAGAGAGGATTGAAGTGAATTTTAGAGGGAGAGGAAAGGTGTAGTGGCTAAACACCGCTTGCGTTATTTGGGGCTTTAAATTTGAGGCAGCAACAGCCTGCCTGGATGCGGCGAGGAGGTGGCAGGACCCTGAGTCAGGTGAGCGTCAGGTCAAACGTCAGGTGCGTGTCGGGTTGGGCAATGGATTGTCAGAACTTGGTCGGCTTGATTGGGCGTGGTGTTTTCTTGTTTGGAGGAAATATTTTGGTCTTCTTGTTAGCTTGAAGTTGATTTTCTTCTTTTCCTCCTCTTCTTGCTCTCTTGGACTGTCCATTCGGTAGTGTTTGGGTCCTGTTCTTCGTCGTGCCCTAGGTGTTTCTTAGATGTGGATGAAGTCGGAGGGGGTGATCTTGATTAGAGCTTCTGCCCCTGGGGTCTCGTGGTGCTCTTGTTTCTTGGTAACGTGTGTCTTTTCTTGGGTCTTCTTTTCTTGATTTTTCTTTTCTTCTTGTCTTGGGCGTGTACAGCAAGAAGGGCCTCTTTGTAACTCAAATTCTTGTCGAGTCGAGCCTTGGCTATCCTGCATTCCTCCTTCCATTTGGGGCAGGTCCGGTCGGCGGAGGAATGTGCGCCACAGGCAGCGCATTTTTTCACTGTATTAGGGCAGACGGTGTAGCGGTGTCCGTGGTTACCACACAGGGAGCAGAGTCTTCCTCCGCCTCACACTTGTTGACAGTGTGACCGTAGTGCTGGCATTTGTAGCAGCGTTTGGATCTGCAGTAAGGCTTGACTGGCACTGTTACCCACGACGAGGGCAGTGGTGTCGGACAGCTTCTTTACACATCTGAGTTGTCCCTCAAGTAGTTCGTCCAGCTCTTCTTGGTCCATGCGGGCAATTTTGGCGTGGGAGATTACTCCCAGCTTCAAGTTGTCCCATATGTAGGCAATCATTTGTATTTGGATGCCGTTGATGTCGGGGATCTCCGCGAGTTGTTCGGGCTGACCATATTCGGCGAAAGTGATCTTGATGTCTCCATGCAGTTTCAGTCGTTCCACCTTGATAATCCCCACGATCCCTTTAGTTTCAAAGAATTTCTTGAGGACTAGGAGGTTTAATTTCTTGGGGCAGGTCGGCTTTTCCGGGCGTATCCAAGCCACCTTGTCGTCTTTGTAACCGCTCAATGTGAGAGGAGGTTAGAGAGATTTTTTTTTTATTACTATTTATTGGGCACCCCCTACATCCTTGTGTAAGGTGAAGCGTTTACAGCGCCCAACAGGGAAGCATGCTAAGTTCATGCTTGCCTTCATGTCTCACGAGTTAAGGGAGTAGAAGCCTGAAGAGTCAGTGGTTTTATGTCATGAAGTTATTGGAAGCTCCAACAACTTTCCCTGAATACGAATTCGCAATTTTCGATTTACACCAGGTACCTACTTTACTGCTAGGTGAACAGGGACTAATGGGGGCAAGGAAGTAAGTCCAAACAACTTCCACCGGCCCGGGAATCGAACCCGTGACATCTCGCTTGCGAGGCAAGAACGGTACCGCATCTACCACCGATCCCCCCGTTAGAGAGAATGAAAACGGTAGCAAGGGAGGAGGACTCTTATATTATCCCGGGTGAGACCATCCCACTGTATTAGAAGATATTCTTGCCATCTATCCTGATTCTCTCATCCCCTAGCACACCATCTTTTAGTTAGCCACTTGAACTTCTTGTGTAATTATTAATTTTATGATCTTCTTAATCTTCTTATTTTTTTATAATTATTCTTAACAATCCTCATCTTCCTCTCCTTATTATTTTTTAAACTATGATTTTGCTGCCACTAATTCCTGAGGGGAGGGGGGGGGCAGAAGGAATAATAAACAAATTTAACGATCACAATTATCACCATTCTCTCTCCTCAAGCTATTACATTAAATCAATGAATACAAGTTTATATGTGTAGAGGTTTTCAATTTATCAATATGGCCACTAGATATATTACAGCTGACTAGGTTATACACCAGTTTCAAGCAACAAATAGGTATTTGTCTCTCCGCATCCAGTTTCATGGCCGAAAGTTAAACTTTAGGGAATTCAAATTTAAGCCTGCCAACGGCTCTCTAGCATTGCCCTTCCTCCTGTTGCACCCTATATATTTGCTGCATGCACAATAAAATCCACTTTTTTCTGTTTTTCATCCATTAAAAACTGATAAAATATTAAACTTTATCATGTAGTCTGTAATTTGATATGCATCCAGATATGGTCCATTTATCAGGCATTGTCACAGACCCTCACACCAAGTCGGCCAGCTGGTAACTGAGCTCCCACCCCAGGCCACCCCTCAGGGATGCAGACCAGATGTCATCATGTGTGGCAAAGAACGAGTGTTCGACTCGAAGTGGGTTGAACTTGGGTTAATTAGATTTTGGTTGTAATGACGAAAGTGATGATTGTTTTCGAAAATAGGCAGTAATCTTGAAATGAATAATAAGGCATGCAACAAGGAACTTAAAAGATGGAAAATGTTGCTATTATCAGAAATTATAAAAAGTTGTGATGGTAAATGAGACAAAAAAACCTGAAATAAGAAGTCAAGCAAATTCAGCATAAAGTAAATTTTAGACACAATGAAAAGGAATATAAGCTTTCTTAAAAAAAAAAAAGCTGATGAAAGAAAGTATAGTCAGCCCCAATCATCAGAGGAAGGACAATTGCCCTTGCAGCTGTGGGTTTCTCATGGTCATTGATAAGTGCACCGGCGTTCTAAAAAAAAAAAATGTGGGATTCTCATGGAATTTTCACAAGTTCTCGACGCTAGGAATAAGGAAGTATACTGTACTGTATAAGAGCGGAATCTGCGTGACAACTGTTTCTGAAATAAGTTTCCCCTTTACTTGATCAGGATAGAGAAAGTTGAATAAAGTAGTAATTCAGCAATTACTAATATGAAATTAATAAAATTCCTAATAAAATTTCCCCCAAAATTATTTTACCATACTGAATGTATAATAGGCCAATCAACAGTGTCATAGTACAGGAGTGAAAAAGGCAAAAAATACCTGACTGAGAATAGTTTGTTCCACTGAGATTATTGTGAGGACTCTCTTTTATCATGACTAGTTGAAGTTTATACATATTTTTTTGTTTATGTCATATTTGACACTGGCACTTGTAATTTTGAATCGTATATATATATATATATATATATATATATATATATATATATATATATATATACACATATATATATATATATATATATATATATATATATATATATATATATACATATATATACACATATATATATACATATACACATATATATATATACACATATACACATATATATATACATATACACATATATATATATACATATATATACACATATATATATACATATACACATATATAAATACATATATATATATACATATATATATATTTGAGTCACTGATCCCTCGACCTACTGTGTGGGACAAGGGAACGTTCCTTGGTCCCACGCAGTAGGTCGAGGGTTCAAGTCCTGGCTGGTGAGGTCGTTGATTATATGTTCAAAGTCCGCGTGTTTTATGGACTGACTAAAAGTGAAGTATATATGGTACCTCGTGTTTCATACCAGCTGGATTCGGTAAAATGCTACTGACATCCACATAAGCGACACGGGCAGTTCCCAATAGGAGGTTCATGGCGCCATCAGCTTGATGAACAGGCTTTGTGTGAAATATATCATAGTCTAGAACTGGTTTTAGTGTCCTTGTGGCATGGTCGGTAACGTTCCCTGGTCCCACGCAGTAGGTCGAGGGTTGGACGAAGAACAGGACCCAAACACTACCGAATGGACAATCCAAGAGAGCAAGAAGAGGAGGAAAAGAAGAAAATCAACTTCAAGCTAACAAGAAGACCAAATAATAAAGTTACTAGAAATATGCCTGGTCCTTGTCAACTGGTGCTCGTTCGTACATAGCCAACTAAGCAGGTTAGGATTATTTATCGTTACCATGGGAATTATATCTTAGAAAGTTCGATGGCACCATTATATTTACCATGCTCACCAACACTTGGTATACACTTTACTGTATTTGTGACTGTAAAACATACGAGCTTTGAATTTATAAGTATTTGAAGAAAGTGTAATTTGATTTTGCACAATGTTCAGTCGAGGACCGAAGTGAGATTTAATCAGCATGACGAGCATAAAGGTTTGGGATGGTAGGTGTGCAGAGGTGCCCATTTTGGACCCCCTAAACGGTTCTAATCAACATATAGAGTAAAAAACAATTTATTCGCCAAACAATAGAGGAATGTAAACTGTAGAACGACTAATTAGTGCAAATTATACTTTTAATCAACATTTTTATTAGTGTGAAACCTAAACTGTAATGTAGCCTTGGATCACCAGATTCAGGATCACCAATTTAACAATGAAAATATTAGTACAAAAAATGCTTAAGAACAGGTCAAAGGTTGCACTGATGTATAACATAAATACCTATCCAATAGAAATACCAATAGATGATAAATGAAGCTTTAGGCTAAAAATTACAAACATCATTGGCGCAACTTAAAGAATGGCTTTGGAAGCCCAAGAAAGTTAACTGTTCACACTGACCACCTCAAACCCTTATACTCAACTTGATGGTTAAACCTCACGTGACTCCCGGACTAATTTACTTTGTCCAGTTGACTGTCCTAGTGTGCAGGACAGTGCCCCTTCCTCGTCAGAAATTTTTCGCGATAACTTAAACAGATTTACATCTAAATATCTTACAAAATGCGTAAGGGTGCTAGGGCGACATCTCTCAGATATACGTACATAAGGAATGACTATATATTAAGTAGATTAATTTATAGTATAGACTCTTCTGTATAATTTTCTGGTAGACTATTTTGTGTAGTTATTTTGATGATTTACTGACTAGATTGATCCTGAGTTACATTATAGCATCATATTACAATGGTTCCTTTATAACCTATATATATATATATATATATATATATATATATATATATATATATATATATATATATATATATATATATATATATATATATATATATATATATATATATATATATATATATATATATATACATACATATATATAATGATATTGAGGGCTTAAATATTTAGTAAAAATTACATCCAAACTGCTCTAGCCTTTGATGTTTTTTCTAGTACATTCAACAGGTTTATAATATTAATACAATTTGATGTACCACATTGCAGCAGTACAAAATTTTCCATAAGGAAAGTTTACCATGATTTCATGAAACGTTATGACTCTCTGTCGGAGGTAGTGTCCTGTGAGTCAGGAAAGCAGAGGATGGGCACGGGTGGCGGAGGCAGGTCTGGGTGCAGGTTAGGGGGTATTTGTGGTAGGGCAGGCGAGGGTACCCGGCGGGAGACTGGTGCTGTAAAAGTTGTGGTCGAAGACGTCTGGATTCCTGCCGCTGCACTCACCAGAGTACTCACGTTGTAGGTATGACTGTTAGCCATAGCTGAGGTAATAGAGACAGCAGTTGGAGCTGTATTGGTCTGGAGGGAGAGGGACTCTGGTGGGTGAGGTCTGGAAGCAGGCTTGAGGTGCAAGGCGGCATTTGGAGTAAGACCCAGCTCGGCCATGGTGGCTCCTCCTTGATCTAACACCTGGGTCACAACACATAGTATTAAGTTACATAAAACTATTTTCTTTAGAATGGATGAATGCTACAATAACCTCACACACACACACACACATATTTATATATATAGACACGCACATACACACACATATATATGTATATATATGTATATATATATATATATATATATATATATATATATATATATATATATATATATATATATATATATATATATATATATATATATATGCGCAAGTAAATCACTGTAGTTGCGCGTGATCCAGGTATATGTTTTCTTCTTTCCTTGTGGTTATCATTAATGGCATGTACAAACTGGACAATTTTGTAATTAAGAAGATTTGTAACCAGGTGAGAAGTGAGATTGGGTTGGGTCACCTTACCCTCTGACCTGACTACCGACCGTTGCGGTGCTTTTTAAAGATTAGTAGGGTCATTACCTAATACCTGACCATTGTGGACCTGATCTCACCCTCCTCTGTATATATACACCTTGTTTTGTACTTCTCTTAGTCTGTACTCACCCCTGAAGATGTGAATTACACGAAAGCGCTTGGGAACTTCGTGTTTTCTTTTTCCTTGTGGTTATCAGCATATATATATATATATATATATATATATATATATATATATATATATATATATATATACACATGCAAAACTCTGTTGCTCTTATTGTTATATATTCATCGGCATGGTTGTTAATTCTCTTGATCAAGTTCCAAAAGTTATCCTACATCACAGGCAGACCCATGTATCTAAACCACTACCCTGCACACCTGGGAGCAATGAACTAGGTATAAGTAAGTGCTCTTAGTTTACGCTTCTTCAAGAAACTATGCCACGATAAGTCGTCAGTACACAACAACTCCTAGGTCAGACCAGTCCTAAAATATCAAGATATTGCCTCTAGCACCACGATAAACACAATGAGGCTCAAGACAAGCCATTGATGAGCTCCTTATTTCCTTGCCATTTACTCTCATAGAGGTTCTTGAGTTCTCATGCAATTCCATAACTACTCAAACAAGACTCTCCTTGACCCCCAACTTTCTCATGTGACACCCTGTCAAAAGCTTTCTCTCATTTCTGAAACATTCTCTTGTAGTTGACTTGCCATCACCTGTCTGGGATGAATTCAAAAGTCTTTTCATTTGTGACTCTTCTTTCCCTTTAAATTTTCCACACCTCTCCCAACCTGACGTAACTGCTTTAAGCCCCTATTATATTATTTCTTAAGTTCACGCCATTCAGCCTGTCAGTTAGAACAACACATTCCATCAAAGTTGCATTAGTTAATTCTGTCATTATCGTCACGTCACTCACGTGAGGCAACGAATCCAGAGTTACCAGAAGCATTTCCATTCTTTATTTTATTAATCGTTTCCTTCAACCATTCTCATTCAATCCTCCGTCATGGTCTCTATACTGAAACTGCCGTCACATTCAAAATTCACGTTCAGCGGACGATCGTTGTATTTTCTCCATGCATTGTTAAATTCCTCATTATCATCAACCACATTTTCACGCTAATTTCACAAGCACTGTTTACCCACTGTTTTTATTTTTACCCAATTACCTTGTTATTCTGCACATTCCACATCTAGCATCTGCACTATTTTATCTACTTATAAATGCATCCTGTTTCTTTTGTGTGCATTTACAAATGTAAGGTGTAAACATATATTTCAAATGACTCACCTGGTAGGGATAGGTTCTGACAATATCGAACTCCTCGTGGTCCCCGCGATACGATCGTAGGTAGGAGCGCAGAGTGGCCAGTGTGTCAGAGGCCTTCAACTTAATGAGGTATGTCTCTGTACCTGCAGTCAGAATTATAATGAATGACATAAAACTACACACACACAGACACACACACACACATATATATATATATATATATATATATATATATATATATATATATATATATATATATATATATATATATATATATATATGCAAATAAATCACTGTAGGTGCGCATGATCCAGGTATATGCTGATAACCACAAGAAAAAAGAAAACACGAAGTTCCCAAGATGTGAATTACACGAAAGCGCTTGGGAACTTCGTGTTTTCTTTTTCCTTGTGGTTATCAGCATATATATATATATATATATATATATATATATATATATATATATATATATATATATATATATATATATATATATATATATTTATTTATTTATTTAATTTTTTTTTCAATTAGATAAATCACTGTAAAGGTAGGTGTGCGTGATCCGGACCACATAGGAAAAAATGAACACGAACTTCCCATGCGCTTTCGTGCAATTCGCATTTTCAGGGGTGAGTGCAGACTAAGGAGTAGTTACTGACCAGGCTAATAGATACAGTAAAGGAAAGTGAGATTAAGTCCCTAGGGACAGTAGGTAGTAGGTAGCTGGCAACTATAAAACAGGGAGGTACTACCGCCTGGGAAGATATTGAAAGCGTAATGTATTGTGTAATGGTAGACCCAGCTGCCATATGGCACAACAAAAATTGTGACCAAGTAGCAGGTTGTTGACTGACTTTTTGCTTCATTTACACACAATTGCAGGGTCTCAATTGTTTCTCTTACTATTGACAACACAACATACATACTGTATATCGTTTCTCAATCTTGATTTATTTTCGTTTTTGTATTTATTTATGGTTATTATTATTATTATTTAATTTTTATTATTTTTTAATAATTGCTACTCATTATTATTATTATTATTATTATTATTATTATTATTATTATTATTATTATTATTATTATTATTATTATATCCCCCAGACCCTGATGTGGGTCAGTGACCTGTGCCCGGGTGGGCTAATCCCGTAAAAAAAAATCCCTAGAGACAGCAGGTGTCCACAGGAAGCCATATCACAAATGTATGGCTTTACTTTGTATTAACATAAGAACATAAGAATGGAGGAAACTGCAGCGGGCCTATTGGCCCATACTGGGCAGTCCCGTTTACACCCAACCCCTTTTGCTCATATAAGCATCCAAACTATGTTTGAAGCTATTCAGCGTATTTGAGTTAATGATGATATTTGGTAACTTGTTCCATTCATCCACTACTCTGTTTCCAAACCAGTGTTTACCAATTTCCGGCCTAAATCTAAATTTGTCTAATTTAAAACCATTGTTACGAGTTCGCTCCTGGTTGGATAGTTTGAGTACCTTTGTAATGTCCCCTTTGTTTAGCCCTGCCTTCCACTTGTACACCTCTATCAGGTCGCCCCTCCCTCTACGTCTCTCGAGGGAGTGCAAATTAAGATGCTTTAACCTGTCTCTATACTCAAGGTTCCTAATGCCCGGGATTAGTCTTGTCATTCTCCTCTGAATTCTTTCCAAGGATTCTATATCCGTTCTGTAATACGGTGACCAGAACTGAACTGCGTAATCCAGGTGTGGTCTCACAAGAGCAAGATACAGTTTTAGGATGACCTCGCTATTGATACAAGGCTTCCATTACGAGGACGTCCATCTCAAGTCTCGCAGTTGCTTCTGCCAAGAACATAAGAACATAAGAAAATAAGGAGTCTGCAATAGGCCGGTTGGCCTGTGCATGGCAGCTCCTGTCGAGAGTTATTACCACTCTCTATCATCCATGAATCTATCTAGCCTCCTTTTGAAACTTTCCAGAGTTCCCGCACTTACTACAAAGTTGCTAAGCTTGTTCCACTCGTCCACCACCCTATTTGTGAACCAGTTTCTTCCTATCTCCCTCCTAAACCTAAACTTATCCAACTTGAATCCGTTGCTCCGAGTCCTATCCTGCTCGGATATTATAAGAACTTTATCTATATCCCCTTTATTGATTCCTTTCACCCACTTAAATACTTCTATCATATCTCCCCGCACTCTTCGTGTTTCTAGGGAATGCAAGGTAAGATTTCTTTAGCCTATCCTGATATGGAAGGTTTCTAAGTCCCGGAATCATTGTCGTCATTCTTCGCTGCACCGACTCTAGTGAATTTATATCCATTCTATAATAGGGGCACCAGAACTGAACCGCATAATCGAGGTGTGGCCTGACTAGCGCAAGATATAGTTGCAATGAGACCTTTGCACTCTTGTTACTTAAACTTCTAGATATAAAACCCAATATTCTGTTTGCCTTATTTCGAACATTAACGCACTGTTTTCTAGGCCGCTTCAAAATTTTTTTAAGAATTGTTTTAATATTGTGTAAGACACACACACACAGAAATACAGTAGGTATATATATATATATATATAAATAATCAGCGACCTCACCAGCAAGGAATCGAACCCTCGACCTACTGGGTGGAACTAGGGAACGCTTACCTGCTAGGCCACAAAGTCCACGTGTTATATGGACTAAAAATGAAGTATATATATGTACCTCGCGTTTCATACCAGCTGGATTCGGTAAAATGCTACTGACACCACATAAGAGGCACGGGCAGTTTCCCAATGAGGTTCACGGCGCCATCAGCTCGATGAACAGGCTTTGTGTGAAATATAACAGAGTCTAGAACTGCTTTTAGTGTCCTTGTGGCCTAGCCGGTAAGCGTTCCCTAGTTCCACCCAGTAGGTCGAGGGTTCGATTCCTTGCTGGTGAGGTCGCTGATTATATGTTCAAAGTCCACGTGTTATATGGACTAAAAATGAAGTATATATATATATATATATACAGTATATATATATATAATTAACACCTCAACCCGCCAGGATTCGAACCCACGGCCCACAAGCCTATGACTGTGACCGGGGAACGCTAACCGCTGGACCACTAGGATACTAAAAGCAGCCCTAGACTTTGTTATATTTCACACAAAGCCTGTTCAACGAGCTTATGGCGCCGTGAACCTCAAATGGGGATCACCCGTATCACGTAGGTGGTCAGAGTAACGTTTTACCAAATCCGGCTTCGAAAAACGAGGATCCATATATATTTCATGCTTTATTGGGCTAATGAAATATATATACATATATATATATATATATATATATATATATATATATATATATATATATATATATATATATATATATATATATATATATATATATATATATATATATATATATATATATATATATAC
>NW_024756450.1:0-51055 GCF_018991925.1 Homarus americanus | reverse complement strand
GTGTTGATTATATGTAGAAGTCAGCGTGCTTTATTGGGCTAATGAAATATATATGGACCCAAGTGTTTTGAAGCCGCATTTGGTAAAACGTTGCTCTGATCACCTAAGCGGCACGGGTGGTCCCCATTAGAGGTTCACGGCGACATAAGCTCGTTGAACAGGCTTTGTGTGAAATATAGCAGAGTCTAGGACTGCTTTTATTTTCCTGGAGGCTCAGAGGTAGCGTTCCCCGGTCACAATTATAAGATCGTGGGTTTGAATCCTGGTGGGGTGAGGTGTTGATTATATGTAGAAGTCCGAGTGCTTTATTGGGCTAATGAAATATATATGGATCCTCGGGTTTCAAAGCCGCATTTGGTTAAACGTTACTCTGATCACCTAAGCGGCACGGGTGGTCCCCATTAGTGGTTCATGGCGCCATAAGGTCGTTGAACAGGCTTTGTGTGAAATATAGTAGAGTCTAGGACTGCATTTATTGTCCTGGTTGCCCAGAGGTAGCGTTCCCCGTTCACAATTAGAAGATCGGCTTCAAATCCTGGTGGCGTGAGGCGCTGAATATATGTAGAAGTCCTCGTGCTTTATTGGGCTAAGGAAATATATATGGATCCTTGTGTTTCGAAGCCGCATTTGGTAAAACGTTGCTTTGATCACCTAACTGGCACGGGTGGTCACCTATAGTGGTTCACAGCGCCATAAGCTCGTTGAACAGGCTTTGTGTGAAATATAGCAGAGTCTAGGACTGCTTTTATTGTCCTGGTGGTCCAGAGGTAGCATTCCCCGGTCACAATTATAAGATCGTGGGTTTGAATCCTGGTGGGGTGAGGTGTTGATTATATGTAGAAGTCCGAGTGCTTTATTGGGCTAATGAAATATATATGAATCCTCGGGTTTCAAAGCCGCATTTGGTTAAACGTTACTCTGATCACCTAAGCGGCACGGGTGGTCCCCATTAGAGGTTCATGGCGCCATAAGGTCGTTGAACAGGCTTTGTGTGAAATATAGCAGAGTCTTGGAATGCTTTTATTGTCCTGTTGGCCCAGAGGTAGCATCCCCCGGTCACAAATATAAGATAGTGGGATCAAATCCTGGTGGGGTGAGGTGTTGATTATATGTAGAAGACCGTGTGCTTTATTGGGCTAATGAAATATATATGGATCCTCGAGTTTCGATGCCGCATTTAGTAAAACGTTGCTGTGATCACCTAAGAGGCATGGGTCGTCCCCATTAGAGGTTCACGTCGCCATAAGCTCGTTGAACATGCTTTGTGTGAAATATAGCAGAGTCTAGGACTGCTTTTATTGTCCTGGTGGCCCAGAGGTAGCGTTCCCCGGTCACAATTATAAGATCGTGGGTTTGAATCCTGGTGGTGTGAGGTGTTGATTATATGTCGAAGTCCGAGTGCCTTATTGGGCTAATGAAATATATATGGATCCTCGTGTTTCCAAGCCGGATTTGGTAAAACGTTGCTCTGATCACCTAAGCGGCATGGGTGGTCCCCATTCGAGGCTCACGGCGCCATAAGGTCGTTGAACAGGCTTTGTGTGAAATATAGTAGAGTCTAGGACTGCTTTTATTGTCTTGGTGGCGCAGAGGTAGCATACCCCGGTCACAATTATAAGATCGTGGGTTTGAATCCTGGTGGGGTGAGGTGTTGATTATATGTAGAAGTCCGCGTGCTATATTGGGCTAATGAAATATATATCGACCCTCGTGTTTTGAAGCCGCATTTGGTAAAACGTTGCTCTCATCACCTAAGCGGCACGCGTGGTCCCCATTAGAGGTTCACGGAGCCATAAGCTCGTGGAACAGGCTTTGTGTGAAATATAGCAGAGTCTAGGACTACTTTTATTGTCCTGGTGGCCCAGAGGTAGCGTTCCCCGGTCACAATTAGAAGATCGGCTTCATATCCTGGTGGCGTGAGGCATTGAATATATGTAGAAGTCCGCGTGCTATATTAGGCTAATGAAATATATATGGATCCACGTGTTTCGAAGCCGGATTTGGTAAAACGTTGCTCTGATCACCTAAGCGGCACGGGTGGTCCCCATTAGAGGTTCATGGCGCCATAAGGTCGTTGAACAGGCTTTGTGTGAAATATAGTAGAGTCTAGGACTGCTTTTATTTTCCTGGTGCCCCAGAGGTAGCGTTCCCCTTTCACAATTATAAGATATTGGGTTTAAATCCTGGTGGGGTGAGGCGTTGATTATATGCAGATGTCTGCGTGCTGTATTGGGCTAATGAAATATATATGGATCCTCGGGTTTCGAAGCCGCATTTGGTTAAACGTTACTCTAATCACCTAAGCGCCACGGGTGGTCCCCATTAGAGGTTCACACCGTCATAACCTCGTTGAACAGGCTTTGTGTGAAATATATTAGAGTCTAGGACTGCTTTTATTGTCCTGGTGGCCCAGCGGTAGCATACCCCGGTCACAATTATAAGATCGTGGGTTCATATCCTAGTGGGGTGAGGTGTTGATTATATGTAGAAGTCTGTGTGCTTTATTGGGCTAATGAAATATATATGGATCCACGTGTTTCGAATCCGGATTTGGTAAAACGTTGCTCTGATCACCTAAGCGGCACAGGTGGTCCCCATTAGAGGTTCATGGCACCATAAGGTCGTTGAACAGGCTTTGTGTGAAATATAGTTGAGTCTAGAACTGCTTTTATTGTCCTGGTGGCGCAGAGGTAGCATACCCCGGTCACAATTATAAGATCGTGGGTTTGAATCCTGGTGGGTTTAGGTGTTGATTATATGTAGAAGTCAGCGTGCTTTATTGGGCTAATGAAATATATATGGACCCTCGTGTTTTGAAGCCACATTTGGTAAAACGTTGCTCTGATCATCTAAGCGGCACGGGTGGTCCCCATTAGAGGTTCACGGCGACATAAGCTCGTTGAACAGGCTTTGTGTGAAATATAGCATAGTCTAGGACTGCTTTTTGGCTGCAAATTTAGAGGTAGCGTTCCCCAGTCACAATTATAAGATCGTGGGTTTTAAATCTGGTGGGAGTGAGGTGTTGATTTTTATGTAAAGTCCACGTGCTTTATTGGGCTAATGAAATATATATGGATCCTCGTGTTTTGAAGCCGCATTTGGTAAAACGTTGCTCTGATCACCTAACTGGCACGGGTGGTCCCTTATAGTGGTTCACAGCGACATAAGCTCGTTGAACAGGCTTTGTGTGAAATATAGCAGAGTCTAGGACTGCTTTTATTGTCCTGGTGGCCCAGAGGTAGCGTTCCCCGGTCACAATTATAAGATCGTGGGTTTGAATCCTGGTGGGGTGAGGTGTTGATTATATGTAGAAGTCTGCGTGCTCTATTGGGCTATTGAAATATATATGGATCCTCGTGTTTCCAAGCCGGATTTGGTAAAACGTTGCTCTTATCATCTAAGCGGCACGGGTGGTCCCCATTAGAGGCTCACGGCGCCATAAGGTCGTTGAACAGGCTTTGTGTGAAATATAGTAGAGTCTAGGACTGCTTTTATTGTCTTGGTGGCGCAGAGGTAGCATACCCCGGTCACAATTATAAGATCGTGGGTTTGAATCCTGGTGGGGTGAGGTGTTGATTATATGTAGAAGTCCGCGTGCTATATTGGGCTAATGAAATATATATCGATCCTCGTGTTTTGAAGTCGCATTTGGTAAAACGTTGCTCTCATCACCTAAGCGGCAAGCGTGGTCCCCATTAGAGGTTCACGGAGCCATAAGCTCGTTGAACAAGCTTTGTGTGAAATATAGCAGAGTCTAGGACTGCTTTTATTGTCCTGGTGGCCCAAAGGTAGCGTTCCCCGGTCACAATTAGAAGATCGGCTTCAAATCCTGGTGGCGTGAGGCGTTGAATATATGTAGAAGTCCGCGTGCTTTATTGGGCTAATGAAATATATATGGATCCACGTGTTTCGAAGCCGGATTTGGTAAAACGTTGCTCTGATCACCTAAGCAGCACCGGTGGTCCCCATTAGAGGTTCATGGCGCCATAAGGTCGTTGAACAGGCTTTGTGTGAAATATAGTAGAGTCTAGGACTGCTTTTATTTTCCTGGTGCCCCAGAGGTAGCGTTCCCCTTTCACAATTATAAGATATTGGGTTTAAATCCTGGTGGGGTAAGGCGTTGATTATATGCAGATGTCTGCGTGCTGTATTGGGCTAATGAAATATATATGGATCCTCGGGTTTCGAAGCCGCATTTGGTTAAACGTTACTCTAATCACCTAAGCGCCACGGGTGGTCCCCATTAGAGGTTCACACCGTCATAACCTCGTTGAACAGGCTTTGTGTGAAATATATTAGAGTCTAGGACTGCTTTTATTGTCCTGGTGGCCCAGCGGTAGCATACCCCGGTCACAATTATAAGATCGTGGGTTCATATCCTAGTGGGGTGAGGTGTTGATTATATGTAGAAGTCCGCGTGCTTTATTGGGCTAATGAAATATATATGGATCCACGTGTTTCGAAGCCGGATTTGGTAAAACGTTGCTCTGATCACCTAAGCGGCACAGGTGGTCCCCATTAGAGGTTCATGGCGCCATAAGGTCGTTGAACAGGCTTTGTGTGAAATATAGTTGAGTCTAGAACTGCTTTTATTGTCCTGGTGGCCCAGAGGTAGCATACCCCGGTCACAATTATAAGATCGTGGGTTTGAATCCTGGTGGGTTTAGGTGTTGATTATATGTAGAAGTCAGCGTGCTTTATTGGGCTAATGAAATATATATGGACCCTCGTGTTTTGAAGCCACATTTGGTAAAACGTTGCTCTGATCATCTAAGCGGCACGGGTGGTCCCCATTAGAGGTTCACGGCGACATAAGCTCGTTGATCAGGCTTTGTGTGAAATATAGCATAGTCTAGGACTGCTTTTATTTTCCTGGAGGCCCAGAGGTAGCGTTCCCCGGTCACAATTATAAGATCGTGGGTTTAAATCCTGGTGGGGTGAGGTGTTGATTTTATGTAGAAGTACGAGTGCTTTATTGGGCTAATGAAATATATATGGATCCTCGTGTTTCCAAACCGGATTTGGTAAACGTTGCTCTGATCACCTAAGCGGCACGGATGGTCCCCATTAGAGGTTCACAGCACCATAAGCTCGTTGAACAGGCTTTTTGTGAAATATAGCAGAGTCTAGGACTGCTTTTATTGTCCTGGTGGCCCAGAAGGTAGCGTTCCCGGTCACAATTATAAGATCGTGGGTTTTGAATCCTGGTGGGGTGAGGTGTTGATTATATGTAGGGGAATCTGCGTGCTTTATTGGGCTAATGAAATATATATGGATCCTCGTGTTTCCAAACCGGATTTGGTAAAACGTTGCTCTTATCACCTAAGCGGCACGGGTGGTCCCCATTAGAGGCTCACGGCGCCATAAGGTCGTTGAACAGGCTTTGTGTGAAATATAGTAGAGTCTAGGACTGCTTTTATTGTCTTGGTGGCGCAGAGGTAGCATACCCCGGTCACAATTATAAGATCGTGGGTTTGAATCCTGGTGGGGTGAGGTGTTGATTATATGTAGAAGTCCGCGTGCTATATTGGGCTAATGAAATATATATCGATCCTCGTGTTTTGAAGCCGCATTTGGTAAAACGTTGCTCTCATCACCTAAGCGGCAAGCGTGGTCCCCATTAGAGGTTCACGGAGCCATAAGCTCGTTGAACAAGCTTTGTGTGAAATATAGCAGAGTCTAGGACTGCTTTTATTGTCCTGGTGGCCCAGCGGTAGCATACCCCGGTCACAATTATAAGATCGTGGGTTCATATCCTAGTGGGGTGAGGTGTTGATTATATGTAGAAGTCCGCGTGCTTTATTGGGCTAATGAAATATATATGGATCCACGTGTTTCGAAGCCGGATTTGGTAAAACTTTGCTCTGATCACCTAAGCGGCACAGGTGGTCCCCATTAGAGGTTCATGGCGCCATAAGGTCGTTGAACAGGCTTTGTGTGAAATATAGTTGAGTCTAGAACTGCTTTTATTGTCCTGGTGGCGCAGAGGTAGCATACCCCGGTCACAATTATAAGATCGTGGGTTTGAATCCTGGTGGGTTTAGGTGTTGATTATATGTAGAAGTCAGCGTGCTTTATTGGGCTAATGAAATATATATGGACCCTCGTGTTTTGAAGCCACATTTGGTAAAACGTTGCTCTGATCATCTAAGCGGCACGGGTGGTCCCCATTAGAGGTTCACGGCGACATAAGCTCGTTGAACAGGCTTTGTGTGAAATATAGCATAGTCTAGGACTGCTTTTATTTTCCTGGAGGCCCAGAGGTAGCGTTCCCCGGTCACAATTATAAGATCGTGGGTTTAAATCCTGGTGGGGTGAGGTGTTGATTTTATGTAGAAGTCCACGTGCTTTATTGGGCTAATGAAATATATATGGATCCTCGTGTTTCGAAGCCGCATTAGGTAAAACGTTGCTCTGATCACCTAACTGGCACGGGTGGTCCCTTATAGTGGTTCACAGCGCCATAAGCTCGTTGAACAGACTTTGCGTGAAATATAGCAGAGTCTAGGACTGCTTTTATTGTCCTGGTGGCCCAGAGGTAGCGTTCCCCGGTCACAATTATAAGATCGTGGGTTTGAATCCTGGTGGGGTGAGGTGTTGATTATATGTAGAAGTCTGCGTGCTCTATTGGGCTAATGAAATATATATGGATCCTCGTGTTTCCAAGCCGGATTTGGTAAAACGTTGCTCTTATCACCTAAGCGGCACGGGTGGTCCCCTATAGTGGTTCACGGTGCCATAAGCTCGTTGAACAGGCTTTATGTGAAATATAGCAGAGTCTAGGACTGCTTATAGTGTCCTGGTGGCCCATAGGTAGCGTTCCTCGGTCACAATTATAAGATAGTGGGTTCGAATCCTGGTGGGGTGAGGTGTTGATTATATGTAGAAGTCCGCGTGCTTTATTGGGCTAATGAAATTAATATGGATCCTCGTGTATCGAAGCCGGATCTGGTAAAACGTTGCTCTGATCACCTAAGTGGCACGGGTGGTCCCCATTAGAGGTTCACAGCGCCTTAAGCTCGTTAAACTGGCTTTGTGTGAAATATAGCAGAGTCTAGGACTGCTTTTATTGTCCTGGTGGCCCAGAGGTAGCGTTCCCCGGTCACAATTAGAAGATCGGCTTCAAATCCTGGTGGGGTGAGGCGTTGAATATATGTAGAAGTCCGCGTGCTTTATTGGGCTAATGAAATATATATGGATCCTCGTGTTTCGAAGCCGCATTTGGTAAAACGTTGCTCTGATCACCTAACTGGCACGGGTGGTCCCTTATAGTGGTTCACAGCGCCATAAGCTCGTTGAACAGACTTTGTGTGAAATATAGCAGAGTCTAGGACTGCTTTTATTGTCCTGGTGGCCCAGAGGTAGCGTTCCCCGGTCACAATTATAAGATCGTGGGTTTGAATCCTGGTGTGGTGAGGTGTTGATTATATGTAGAAGTCCGCGTGCTTTATTGGGCTAATGAAATATATATGGACCCTCGTGTTTTGAAGCCGCATTTGGTAAAACGTTGCTCTCATCACCTAAGCGGCACGCGTGGTCCCCATTAGAGGTTTACGGAGCCATAAGCTCGTTGAACAGGCTTTGTGTGAAATATAGCAGAGTCTAGGACTGCTTTTATTGTCCTGGTGGCCTAGAGGTAGCGTTCCCCGGTCACAATTAGAAGATCGGCTTCAAATCCTGGTGGCGTGAGGCGTTGAATATATGTAGAATTCCGCGTGCTTTATTGGGCTAATGAAATATATATGGATCCACGTGTTTCGAAGCCGGATTTGGTAAAACGTTGCTCTGATCACCTAAGCGGCACGGGTGGTCCCCAGTAGAGGTTCATGGCGCCATAAGGTCGTTGAACAGGCTTTGTGTGAAATATAGTAGAGTCTAGGACTGCTTTTATTTTCCTGGTGGCCCAGAGGTAGAGTTCCCCTTTCACAATTATAAGATCGTGGGTATAAATCCTGATGGGGTGAGGCGTTGATTATATGCAGAAGTCTACGTGCTTTATTGGGCTAATGAAATATATATGGATCCTCGGGTTTCGAAGCCGCATTTGGATAAACGTTACTCTAATCACCTAAGCGCCAAGGGTGGTCCCCATTAGAGGTTCATGGCGCCATAAGGTCGTTGAACAGGCTTTGTGTGAAATATAGTAGAGTCTAGGACTGCTTTTATTGTCCTTGTGGCCCAGCGGTAGCGTTCCCCGGTCACAATTATACGATCGTGGGTTTAAATCCTGGTGGGGTGAGGCGTTGATTATATGCAGAAGTCTGCGTGCTTTATTGGGGTAATGAAATATATATATGAATCCTCGGGTTTCGAAGCCGCATTTGGTTAAACGTTACTCTAATCACCTAAGCGGCACGAGTGGTCCCCATTAGAGGTTCATGGCGCCATAAGGTCGTTGAACAGGCTTTGTGTGAAATATAGTAGAGTCTAGGAGTGCTTTTATTGTCCTGGTGGCCCAGATGTAGCATACCCCGGTCACAATTATAAGATCGTGGGTCTGAATCCTGGTGGGGTGAGGTGTTGATTATATGTAGAAGTCCGCATGCTGGCTGTGTCTCTGATCCCACGATGTTTGAAGCGGTTTGGTACGTCGTAATACCGTCACTAAAAGCTGGGTGGTCCCCATTAAAGGTTCATGGCGCCATAAGGTCGTTGAACAGGCTTTGTGTGAAATATGGTAGAGTCTAGGACTGCTTTTATTGTCCTGGTTGCCCAGAGGTAACGTTCCCCAGTCACATTTATAAGATCGTGGGTTCAAATCCTGGTGGGGTTAGGTGTTGATTATATGTAGAAGTCCGCATGCATTATTGGGCTAATGAAATATGGTCTCGTCTGCAAGCGGTTGGTAGCAGTGCTCTGATCACCTAAGCGGCACGGGTGGTCCCCATTAAAGGTTCATGGCGCCATAAGGTCGTTGAACAGGCTTTGTGTGAAATATGGTAGAGTCTAGGACTGCTTCTATTGTCCTGGTTGCCCAGAGGTAACGTTCCCCAGTCACATTTATAAGATCGTGGGTTCAAATCCTGGTGGGGTGAGGTGTTGATTATATGTAGAAGTCCGCATGCATTATTGGGCTAATGAAATATATATGGATCCTCGTTTTTCCAATGGATTTGATGGCTTAAATTTGCTTATCACCCTAAGCGCTTGCGGGTGATCCCTATAAGTGGTTCCGCGGTGCCCATAAGCTCGTGAACAGGCTTTGTGTTGAAATATATAACAGAATAGGACTTACTTACCATTACCAATTGGCCCATGGAAGTGGCTTCCTCGGTCACAATTATAAGAATGGTATGATTCCGAATCCTGTGATGGGGTGAAATTGATTATATGTAAGAAGTCCACTTTGATGCTTTATTGGGCTAATGAAATAACTCTCATGAATCCCAGAGTGTTTAAAACACCTTTATTAAACGTTGCTCCACGATCCACTAAGCGGCTTGGGTGGTCCCATTAGAGTTCACGGCGACATAAAGCTAGATTGAACAGGCTTTGTATGAGGGAAATATGGCAGAAGTCTGGTTGCTTTTAGCCTCCTGGTCAAGTAGCGATCCCCGGTCACAATTATAAGATCGTGGGTTCGAATCCTGGTGGGGTGAGGTGTTGATTATATGAAGAAGTCCGCATGCTTTATTGGGCTAATGATATATATATGGATCCTCGTGTTTCGAAGCCGCATTTGGTAAAACGTTGCTCTGATCACCTAAGCGGCACGGGTGGTCCCCATTAGAAGTTCATGGAGCCATAAGGTCGTGAACAGGCTTTGTGTGAAATATGGTTAGTCTAGAACTGCTTTTATTGTCCTGAAGTGTATATACCTCAATTACAATTATAAGAATCGTGGGTTCTAAATCCTGGTGGGGTGAGGTGTTGATTATATACTTAGAAGTCCGCATGCGTTATTGGGCCTAATAAATATATGGATCCTCGTCTTTTAGAAAGCCGGATTTGGTAAAACGGTATCACTTATCACCTAAGCAGCACGAATTTGGTCCCCTATAGTGGTTCCGCGTGCCATAGCTCGTTGAACAGGCTTTATGTGAAATATAACAGAGTCTAGGACTGCTTATAGTGTCCTGGTGGCCCATAGGTAGCGTTCCTCGGTCACAATTATAAGATCGTGGGTTCGAATCCTGGTGGGGTGAGGTGTTGATTATATGTAGAAGTCCGCGTGCTTTATTGGGCTAATGAAATATATATGGACCCTCGTGTTTTGAAGCCGCATTTGGTAAAACGTTGCTCTGATCACCTAAGTGGCACGGGTGGTCCCCATTAGAGGTTCACGGCGACATAACCTCGTTGAACAGGCTTTGTGTGAAATATAGCAGAGTCTAGGACTGCTTTTATTTTCCTGGAGGCTCAGAGGTAGCGTTCCCCGGTCACAATTATAAGATCGTGGGTTCAAATCCTGGTGGGGTGAGGTGTTGATTATATGTAGAAGTCCGCGTGCTCTATTGGGCTAATGAAATATATATGGATCCTCGTGTATCGAAGCCGGATTTGGTAAAACGTTGCTCTGATCACCTAAGCGGCACGGGTGGTCCCCATTAGAGGTTCACAGCGCCATAAGCTCGTTGAACTGGCTTTGTGTGAAATATAGCAGAGTCTAGGACTGCTTTTATTGTCCTGGTGGCCCAGAGGTAGCGTTCCCCGGTCACAATTAGAAGATCGGCTTCAAATCCTGGTGGGGTGAGGCGTTGAATGTATGTAGAAGTCCGCGTGCTTTATTGGGCTAATGAAATATATATGGATCCTCGTGTTTCGAAGCCACATTTGGTAAAACGATGCTCTGATCACCTAACTGGCACGGGTGGTCCCCAATAGTGGTTCACAGCGCCATAAGCTCGTTGAACAGGCTTTGTGTGAAATATAGCAGAGTCTAGGACTGCTTTTATTGTCCTGGTGGCCCAGAGGTAGCGTTCCCCGGTCACATTTATAAGATCGTGGGTTTGAATCCTGGTGGGGTGAGGTGTTGATTATATGTAGAAGTCCGAGTGCTTTATTGGGCTAATGAAATATTTATGGATCCTCGTGTTTCCAAGCCGGATTTGGTAAAACGTTGCTCTGATCACCTAAGTGGCACGGGTGGTCCCCATTAGAGGTTCACGGCGACATAACCTCGTTGAACAGGCTTTGTGTGAAATATAGCAGAGTCTAGGACTGCTTTTATTTTCCTGGAGGCTCAGAGGTAGCGTTCCCCGGTCACAATTATAAGATCGTGGGTTCAAATCCTGGTGGGGTGAGGTGTTGATTATATGTAGAAGTCCGCGTGCTCTATTGGGCTAATGAAATATATATGGATCCTCGTGTATCGAAGCCGGATTTGGTAAAACGTTGCTCTGATCACCTAAGCGGCACGGGTGGTCCCCATTAGAGGTTCACAGCGCCATAAGCTCGTTGAACTGGCTTTGTGTGAAATATAGCAGAGTCTAGGACTGCTTTTATTGTCCTGGTGGCCCAGAGGTAGCGTTCCCCGGTCACAATTAGAAGATCGGCTTCAAATCCTGGTGGGGTGAGGCGTTGAATGTATGTAGAAGTCCGCGTGCTTTATTGGCTAATGAAATATATATGGATCCTCGTGTTTCGAAGCCGCATTTGGTAAAACGATGCTCTGATCACCTAACTGGCACGGGTGGTCCCCAATAGTGGTTCACAGCGCCATAAGCTCGTTGAACAGGCTTTGTGTGAAATATAGCAGAGTCTAGGACTGCTTTTATTGTCCTGGTGGCCCAGAGGTAGCGTTCCCCGGTCACATTTATAAGATCGTGGGTTTGAATCCTGGTGGGGTGAGGTGTTGATTATATGTAGAAGTCCGAGTGCTTTATTGGGCTAATGAAATATTTATGGATCCTCGTGTTTCCAAGCCGGATTTGGTAAAACGTTGCTCTGATCACCTGAGCGGCGCGGGTGGTCCCCATAAGAGGTTCACGGCGCCATAAGGTCGTTGAGCAAGCTTTGTGCGAAATATAGTAGAGTCTAGGACTGCTTTTATTGTCCTGGTGGCGCAGAGGTAGCATACCCCGGTCACAATTATAGGATCGTGGGTGTGAATCCTGGTGGGGTGAGGTGTTGATTATATGTAGAAGTCCGCGTGCTTTATTGGGCTAATGAAATCTATATGGACCCTCGTGTTTTGAAGCCGCATTTGGTAAAACGTTGCTCTCATCACCTAAGCGGCACGCGTGGTCACCATTAGAGGTTCATGGCGCCATAAGGTAGTTGAACAGGCTTTGTGTGAAATATAGCAGAGTCTAGGACTGCTTTTTTTTCCTGGTGGCCCAGAGGTAGCGTTCCCCGGTCACAATTATAAGATCTTGGGTTAAAATCCTGGTGGGGTGAGGTGTTGATAATATGTAGAAGTCCGGGTGCTTTATTGGGCTAATGAAATATATATGGATTCTCCTGTTTCGAAGCCGCATTTGGTAAAACGTTGCTCTGATCACCTAAGTGGCACGGGTGGTCCCCATTAGAGGTTCACGACGCCATAATCTCGTTGAATATGCCTTGTGTGAAATATAGCAGAGTCTAGGACTGCTTTTATTGTCCTGGTTGCCCAGAGGTAGCGTTCCCCGGTCACAATTATAAGATCGTGGGTTTGAATCCTGGTGGGTTTAGGTGTTGATTATATGTAGAAGTCCGCGTGCTTTATTGGGCTAATGAAATATATATGGACGCTCGTGTTTTGAAGCCGCATTTGGTAAAACGTTGCTCTGATCACCTAAGCGGCACGGGAGGTCCCCATTAGAGGTTCACGGCGACATAAGCTCGTTGAACAGGCTTTGTGTGAAATATAGTAGAGTCTAGGACTGCTTTTATTGTCCTGGTGGCCTAGAGGTAGCATACCCAGGTCACAATTATAAGATCGTGGGTTTGAATCCTGGTGGGGTGAGGTGTTGATTATATGTAGAAGTCCGCGTGCTTTATTGGGCTAATGAAATAAATATGGACCCTCGTGTTTTGAAGCCGCATTTGGTAAAACGTTGCTCTGATCACCTAACCGGCACGGGTGGTCCCCATTAGAGGTTCACGGCGACATAAGCTCGTTGAACAGTCTTTGTGTGAAATATAGCAGAGTCTAGGACTGCTTTTATTTTCCTGGTGGCCCAGAGGTAGCGTTCCCCTTTCACAATTATAAGATCGTGGGTCTGAATCCTGGTGGGGTGAGGTGTTGATTATATGTAGAAGTCCGAGTGCTTTATTGGGCTAATGAAATATATATGGATCCTCGTGTTTCCAAGCCGGATTTGGTAAAACGTTGCTCTGATCACCTAAGCGGCACAGGTGGTCCCCATTAGAGGTTCATGGCGCCATAAGGTCGTTGAACAGGCTTTGTGTGAAATATAGTAGAGTCTAGGACTGCTTTTATTGTCGTGGTGGCCCAGAGGTAGCATACCCCGGTCACAATTATAAGATCGTGGGTTTGAATCCTGGTGGGGTGAGGTGTTGATTATATGTAGAAGTCCGCGTGCTTTATTGGGTTAATGAAATATATATGGACCCTGGTGTTTTGAAGCCGCATTTGGTAAAACGTTGCTCTCATCACCTAAGCGGCAAGCGTGGTCCCCATTAGAGGTTCACGGAACCATAAGCTCGTTGAACAGGCTTTGTGTGAAATATAGTTGAGTCTAGAACTGCTTTTATTGTCCTGGTGGCCCAGAGGTAGCATACCCCGGTCACAATTATAAGATCGTGGGTTTGAATCCTGGTGGGTTTAGGTGTTGATTATATGTAGAAGTCCGCGTGCTTTATTGGGCTAATGAAATATATATGGACCCTCGTGTTTTGAAGCCGCATTTGGTAAAACGTTGCTCTGATCACCTAAGCGGCACGGGTGGTCCCCATTAGAGGTTCACGGCGACATAAGCTCGTTGAACAGGCTTTGTGTGAAATATAGCAGAGTCTAGGACTGCTTTTTTTGTCCTGGTGGCCCAGAGGTAGCGTTCCCCGGTCACAATTATAAGATCGTGGCTTCAAATCCTGGTGGGGTGAGGCGTTGATTATATGTAGAAGTCTGCGTGCGTTATTGGGCTAATGAAATATATATGGATCCTCGGGTTTTGAAGCCGCATTTGGGTAAACGTTGCTCTGATCACCTAAGCGGCACGGGTGGTTCCCTATAGTGGTTCACGGCGCCATAAGCTCGTTGAACAGGCTTTGTGTGAAATATAGCAGAGTCTAGGACTGCTTTTATTGTCCTAGTGGCCCAGAGGTAGCGTTCCCCGGTCACAATTATAAGATCGTGGGTTCAAATCCTGGTGGGGTGAGGTGTTGATTATATGTAGAAGTAAGCGTGCTTTATTGGGCTATTGAAATATATATTGATCCTCGTGTTTCGAAGCCGGATTTGGTAAAACGTTGCTCCGATCACCTAAGCGGCACAGGTGGTCCCCATTAGAGGTTCATGGCGCCATAAGGTCGTTGAACAGGCTTTGTGTGAAATATAGTAGAATCTAGGACTGCTTTTATTGTCCTGGTTGCCCAGAGGTAGCGTTCCCCGGTCACAATTATAAGATCGTGGGTTCAAATCCTGGTGGGGTGAGGTGTTGATTATATGTAGAAGTAAGCGTGCTTTATTGGGCTATTGAAATATATATTGATCCTCGTGTTTCGAAGCCGGATTTGGTAAAACGTTGCTCTTATCACCTAAGCGGCACGGGTGGTCCCCTATAGTGGTTCACGGTGCCATAAGCTCATTGAACAGGCTTTGTGTGAAATATAACAGAGTTTAGGACTGCTTATAGTGTCCTCGTGGCCCATAGGTAGCATTCCGCGGTCACAATTATAAGATCGTGGGTTCGAATCCTGGTGGGGTGAGGTGTTGATTATATGTAGAAGTCCGCGTGCTTTATTGGGCTAATGAAATATATATGGATCCTCGTGTTTCGAAACCGCATTTGGTAAAACGTTGCTCTGATCACCTAAGCGGCACGGGTGGTCCCCTATAGTTGTTCACAGCACCATAAGCTCGTTGAACAGGCTTTGTGTTAAATATAGTAGAGTCTAGGACTGCTTTTATTGTCCTGGTGGCCCAGAGGTAGCATACCCCGGTCACAATTATAAGATTGTGGGTTTGAATCCTGGTGGGGTGAGGTGTTGATTATATGTAGAAGTCCGAGTGCTTTATTGGGCTAATGAAATATATATGGATCCTCGTGTTTCCAAGCCGGATTTGGTAAAACGTTGCTCTGATCACCTAAAAGCACGGATAATTTATTAGAGTTCTAGCGCCATAAGCTAGAATTGAACAGGCTTTTTGTGAAATATAGCAGAGTCTGGGACTTCCTTTTTATTATTACTGGTAGCCAGAGGTAGCGTTCCCCAGTCACAATTGAAGATCGTGGGTTTTCGAATCACTGAAAGCGGGGTGAAGGTGTTGATTATATGTAGAAGTCGCGTTTTTAGAGCAAATGAAATATATATGGATCCTCGTGTTTTGAAGCCGCATTTGGTAAAATGTTGCTCTGATCACCTAAGCGTCACGGGTGGTCCCCATTAGAGGTTCACTGCGCCATAAGCTCGTTGAACAGGATTTTTGTGAAATATAGCAGAGTCTAGGACTGCGTTTAGTGTCCTCGTGGCCCAGAGGTAGCATACCCCGGTCACAATTATAAGATCGTGGGTTTGAATCCTGGTAGGGTGAGGTGTTGATTATATGTAGAAGTCCGAGTGATTTATTGGGCTAATGAAATATATATGGATCCTCGTGTTTCCAAACCGGATTTGGTAAAACGTTGCTCTGATCACCTAAGTGGCACGGGTGGTCCCCATTAGAGGTTCATGGCGCCATAAGGTTGTTGAACAGTCTTTGTGTGAAATATAGTAGAGTTTAGGACTGCTTTTATTGTCCTGGTGGCCCAGAGGTAACATACCCCGGTCACAATTATAAGATCGTGGGTTTGAATCCTAGTGGGGTGAGGTGTTGATTATATGTAGAAGTCCGCGTGCTTTATTGGGCTAATGAAATATATATGGATCCTCGTGTTTCTTAGCCGGATTTGGTAAAACGTTGCTCTGATCACCTAAGCGGCACGGGTGGTCCCCATTAGAGGTTCACGGTGCCATAAGCTCATTGAACAGGCTTTGTGTGAAATATAACAGAGTCTAGGGCTGCTTATAGTGTCCTCGTGGCCCATAGGTAGCATTCCTCGGTCACAATTATAAGATCGTGGGTTTAAATCCTGGTGGGGTGAGGTGTTGATTATATGTAGAAGTCCGCGTGCTTTATTGGGCTAATGAAATATATATGGATCCTCGTATTTCGAAGCCGCATTTGGTAAAACGTTGCTCTGATCACCTAAGTGGCACGGATGGTCCCCATTAGAGGTTCACAGCGCCATAAGCTCGTTGAACAGGCTTTGTGTGAAATATAGCAGAGTCTAGGACTGCTTTTATTGTCCTGGTGGCCCAGAGGTAGAGTTCCCCGGTCACAATTAGAAGATCATGGGTTCGAATCCTGGTGGGGTGAGGCGTTGATTATATGTAGAAGTCCGCGTGCATTATTGGGCTAATGAAATATATATGGATCCTCGTGTTTCGAAACCGCATTTGGTAAAGCGTCGCTCTGATCACCTAAGCGGCACGGGTGGTCCCCTATAGTGGTTCACAGCGCTATAAGCTCGTTTAACAGGCTTTGTGTGAAATATAGCAGAGTCTAGGACTGCTTTTATTGTCCTGGTGGCCCAGAGGTAGCGTTCCCCGGTCACAATTAGAAGATCGGCTTCAAATCCTGGTGGCGTGAGGCGTTGAATATATGTAGAAGTCCGCGTGCTTTATTGGGCTAATGAAATATATATGGATCCACGTGTTTCGAAGCCGGATTTGGTAAAACGTTGCTCTGATCACCTAAGCGGCACGGGTGGTCCCCATTAGAGGTTCATGGCGCCATGAGGTCGTTGAACAGGCTTTGTGTGAAATATAGTAGAGTCTAGGACTGCTTTTATTTTCCTGGTGGCCCAGAGGTAGCGCTCCCCTCGTCACAATTATAAGATCGCGGGCTTCAAATCCTGGGTGGTACGGCGCTGATTATATGTAGAAGTCCCAAGTGTGCTTTATTGGGCTAATGAAATATATATGATCCTCGTATCAAACGATTTGGTAAAGCGCTGCCTGATCACCTACGCACGGGTGGTCCCCTATAGTGGCTCCCAAAGCCATAAGCCTTCCGTTTAACAGGCTTCAGAAATATAGTAGAGTCTAGACTGCTTTTATTGTCCTGGTGGCCCAGAGGTAGCATACCCCGGTCACAATTATAAGATTGTGGCTTGAATCCTGGTGGGGGGAGGTGTTGATTATATGTAGAAGTCCGAGTGCTTTATTGGGCTAATGAAATATATATGGATCCTCGTGTTTCCAAGCCGGATTTGGTAAAACGTTGCTCTGATCACATAAGCGGCACGGGTGGTCCCCATTAGAGGTTCACTGCGCCATAAGCTCGTTGAACAGGATTTTTGTGAAATATAGCAGAGTCTAGGACTGCTTTTAGTGTCCTGGTGGCCAAGAGGTAGCATACCCCGGTCACAATTATAAGATCGTGGGTTTGAATCCTGGTAGGGTGAGGTGTTGATTATATGTAGAAGTCCGAGTGATTTATTGGGCTAATGAAATATATATGGATCCTCGTGTTTCCAAGCCCGATTTGGTAAAACGTTGCTCTGATCACCTAAGTGGCACAGGTGGTCCCCATTAGAGGTTCATGGCGCCATAAGGTTGTTGAACAGTCTTTGTGTGAAATATAGTAGAGTTTAGGACTGCTTTTATTGTCCTGGTGGCCCAGAGGTAACATACCCCGGTCACAATTATAAGATCGTGGGTTTGAATCCTAGTGGGGTGAGGTGTTGATTATATGTAGAAGTCCGCGTGCTTTATTGGGCTAATGAAATATATATGGATCCTCGTGTTTCGTAGCCGGATTTGGTAAAACGTTGCTCTGATCACCTAAGCGGCACGGGTGGTCCCCA
This sequence comes from Homarus americanus, assembly GCF_018991925.1. Taxonomy (NCBI): domain Eukaryota; kingdom Metazoa; phylum Arthropoda; class Malacostraca; order Decapoda; family Nephropidae; genus Homarus; species Homarus americanus. The sequence goes on along the minus strand of NW_024756450.1, from coordinate 33,098 downwards.
TTAGAGGTTCACGGTGCCATACGCCCGTTGAACAGGCTTTGTGTGAAATATAGCAGAGTCTAGGAATGCTTTTATAGTCCTGGTGGCCCAGAGGTAGCGTCCCCCGGTCACAATTATAAGATCGTGGTTTCAAATCCTGGTGGGTTGAGGTGTTGATTATATGTAGAAGTCCGCGTGCTTTATTGGGCTAATGAAATATATATGGACCCTCGTGTTTTGAAGCCGCATTTGGTAAAACGTTGCGCTGATCACCTAAGTGGCACGGTTGGTCCCCATTAGAGGTTCACGGCGACATAAGCTCGTTGAACAGGCTTTGTGTGAAATATAGCAGACTCTAGGACTGCTTTTTTTTCCTGGTGGCCCAGAGGTAGCATTCCCCGGTCACAATTATAAGATCTTGGGTTTAAATCCTGGTGGGGTGAGGTGTTGATTATATGTAGAAGTCCGAGTGCTTTATTGGGCTAATGAAATATATATAGATCCTCGTGTTTCAAAACCGCATTTGGTAAAGCGTTGCTCTGATCATCTAAGCTGCACGGGTGGTCCCTATTAGAGGTTCACGGGTGCCATAAGCCCGCTGAACAGGCTTTGTGTGAAATATAGCAGAGTCTAGAATGCTTTTTATTGTCCTGGTGGCCCAGGAGGTAGCGCCCCCTCGTCACAATTATAAGATCGTACTTTCAAATCCTGGTGGGTGAGTCGCTGATTATATGTAGAAGCCCTGCTTTATTGGGCTAATGAAATATATATGGATTCTCCTGTTTCGAAGCCGCATTTGGTTAAACGTTGCTCTGAAACCTAAGCGGCACGGGTGGTCCCCTATAGTGGTTCACAGCGTCATAAGCTCGTTGAACAGGCTTTGTGTGAAATATAGTAGAGTCTAGGACTGCTTTTATTGTCCTAGTGGCCCAGAGGTAGCGTTCCCCGGTCAAAATTATAAGATCTTGGGTTTAAATCCTGGTGGGGTGAGGTGTGGATTATATGTAGAAGTCCGCGTGCTTTATTGGGCTAATGAAATATATATGGATCCTCGTGTTTCGAAGCCGCATTCGGTAAAACGTTGCCTGATCACCTGGGCGGCACGGGTGGTCCCCATTAGATTCCACGACGCCTACAAGCTCGCTTGAACAGGCTTTAGGTGAAACATAGCAGCCTAAGACTGCTTTTATTGTCCCAGGCCCAGAGGTAGCGCTCCCTACCGCTACAATTATAAGATCGTGGCTTCAAATCCTGGTGGGGTGAGTGGGCGCTGATTATATGTAGAATTCTGCGTGCGTTATTGGGCTAATGAAATATATATGGATCCTCGGGTTTTGAAGCCGCATTTGGGTAAACGTTGCTCTGATCACCTAAGCGGCACGGGTGGTCCCCTATAGTGGTTCATGGCGCCATAAGCTCGTTGAACAGGCTTTGTGTGAAATATAGCAGAGTCTAGGACTGCTTTTATTGTCCTAGTGGCTCAGAGGTAGCGTTCCCCTGTCACAATTTTAAGATCATTGGTTGAAATCCTGGTGGGGTGAGGCGTTGATTATATGTAGAAGTCCGCGTGTTTTATTGGGCTAATGAAATATATATGGATCCTCGTGTTTCAAAACCGCATTTGGTAAAGCGTTGCTCTGATCACCTAAGCGGCACGGGTGGTCCCCTATAGTGGTTCACAGCGCCATAAGCTTGGTTAACAGGCTTTGTGTGAAATATAGTAGTCTAGGACTGCTTTTATTGTCCTGGTGGCCCAGAGGTAGCATACCCCGGTCACAATTATAAGATTGTGGGTTTGAATCCTGGTGGGGTGAGGTGTTTGTTATATATAGTAGTCTGACTGCTTTATTGGGCTAATGAAATATTTATGGATCCTCGTGTTTCCAAGCCGGATTTGGTAAAACGTTCCTCTGATCACCTAAGCGGCACAGGTGGTCCCAATGAGAGGTTCACGGCGCCATAAGCTCGTTGAACAGGCTTTGGGTGAAATATAGCAGAGTCTAGGACTGCTTTTATTGTCCTGGTGGCCCAGAGGTAGCGTTCCCCGGTCACAATTATAAGATCGTGGCTTCAAATCCTGGTCGGGTGAGGCGTTGATTATATGTAGAAGTCCGCTTGCTTTATTAGGCTAATGAAATATATATGGATCCTCGTGTTTCCAGCCGGATTTGGTAAAACGTTGCTCTGATCACCTAAGCGGTACGGTGGTCCCCATTAGAGGTTCATGGCGCCATAAGGTCGTTGAACAGGCTTTGAGTGAAATATAGTAGAGTCTAGGACTGCTTATAGTGTCCTGGTGGCCCATAGGTAGCGTTCCTCGGTCACAATTATAAGATCGTGGGTTCGAATCCTGGTGGAGTGAGGTGTTGATTATATGTAGAAGTCCGCGTGCTCTATTGGGCTAATGAGATATATATGGATAGTAGTGTTTCGAAGCCGGATTTGGTAAAACGTTGCTCTGATCACCTAAGTGGCACGGATGGTCCCCATTAGAGGTTCACGGCGCCATAAGCTCGTTGAACAGGCTTTGTGTGAAATATAGTAGAATCTAGGACTGCTTTTAGTGTCCTGGTTGCCCAGAGGAAGCGTTCCCCGGTCACAATTATAAGATAGTGGGTTCAAATCCTGGTGGGGTGAGGTGTTGATTATATGTAGAAGTCCGCTTGCTTTATTGTGCTAATGAAATATCTATGGATCCTCGTGTTTCCAAGCCGGATTTGGTAAAACGTTGCTCTTATCACCTAAGCGGCACGGGTGGTCCCCATTAGAGGTTCATCGCGCCATAAGGTCATTGAACAGGCTTTGTGTGAAATATAGTAGAGTCTAGGGCTGCTTTTATTGTCCTGGTTGCCCAGAGGTAGCGTTCCCCGGTCACAATTATAAGATCGTTGGTTCAAATCCTGGTGGGGTGAGGTGTTGATTATATGTAGAAGTCCGCGTGCTTTATTGGCTGAATGTCCTGACTATGGCATTCCTCGTCACAATTATAAGATCGCGGGTTCGGAATCCTGGTGGGGTGAGGTGCCGATTATATGTGGTCCCAGTGCTTTATTGGGCCAATGAAATATATATGGATCCTCGTGTTTCGAAGCCGGATTTGGTAAAACGTTGCTCTTATCATCTAAGGGGCACGGGTGGTCCCCTATAGTGGTTCACAGCCCCATAAGCTCGTTGAACAAGCTTTGTGTTAAATATAACAGAGTCTTGGACTGCTTATAGTGTCCTGGTGGCCCATAGGTAGCGTTCCTCGGTCACAATTATAAGATCGTGGTTTCGAATCCTGGTGGAGTGAGGTGTTTATTATATGTAGAAGTCCGCGTGCTTTATTGGGTTAATGAAATATATATGGATCCTCGTGTTTCGAAGCCGGATTTGGTAAAACGTTGCTCTGATCACCTAAGCGGCACGGATGGTCCCCATTAGAGGTTCACAGCGCCATAAGCCTGCTGAACAGGCTTCGCTTGTGTGAAATATAGTAGAGTCTTAGGACTGCTTTTTATTGTCCCAGGCCCAGAGGTATGTTCCCCTCGTCACAATTAGAAGATCGTGGGGTCTGGAATCCTGGTGGGGTGAGGTTGATTATATGTAGAAGCCACGTGCTTTATTGGGCAAATGAAATATATATGGATCCTCGTGTTTTGAAACCGCATTTGGTAAAACGTTCCTCTGATCACCTAAGCAGCACGGGTGGTCTCCATTGGAGGTTCACAGCGCCATAAGCTCGTTGAACAGACTTTGTGTGAAATATAGCAGAGCCTACGAATGCTTTTATTGTCCTGTTGGCCCAGAGGTAGCGTTCCCCGGTCACAATTATAAGATCGTGGCTTCAAATCCTGGTGGGGTGAGGCGTTCATTATATGTAGAAGTCCGCGTGCTTTATTGAGCTAATGAAATATATATGGATCCTTGTGTTTCGAAGCCGGATTTGGTAAAACGTTGCTCTGGTCACCTAAGCGGTACGGTGGTCCCCAGGTTGTTCACAGCCCATAAGCTCGTTGAACAGGCTTTGTGTGAAATATAGTAGAGTCTAGGACTGCTTTTTATTGTCCCTGTGGCCCAGAGGTAGCATACCCCGGTCACAATTATAAGATTGTGGGTTTGAATCCTGGTGGGGTAAGGTGTTGATTATATGTAGAAGTCCGAGTGCTTTATTGGGCTAATGAAATATATATGGATCCTCGTGTTTCCAAGCCGGATTTGGTAAAACGTTGCTCTGATCACCTAAGCGGCACGGATGGTCCCCATTGGAGGTTCACAGCGCCATAAGCTCGTTGAACAGGCTTTTTGTGAAATATAGCAGAGTCTAGGACTGCTTTTATTGTCCTGGTGGCCCAGAGGTAGCGTTCCCCGGTCACAATTATAAGATCGTGGGTTCAAATCCTGTTGGGGTGAGGTGTTGATTATATGTAGAATTCCGCGTGCTTTATTGGGCTAATGAAATATATATGGATCCTCGTGTTTCCAGCCGGATTTGGTAAAACGTTGCTCTGATCACCTAAGCGGTACGGTGGTCCCCATTAGAGGTTCATGGCGCCATAAGCTCGTTGAACAGGCTTTGTGTGAAATATAGTAGGGTCTAGGACTGCTTATAGTGTCCTGGTGGCCCATAGGTAGCGTTCCTCGGTCACAATTATAAGATCGTGGGTTCGAATCCTGGTGGAGTGAGGTGTTAATTATATGTAGAAGTCCGTGTGCTTAATTGGGCTAATGAAATATATATGGATCCTTGTGTTTCGAAGCCGGATTTGGTAAAACGTTGCTCTGATCACCTAAGTGGCACGGATGGTCCCCATTAGAGGTTCACGGCGCCATAAGCTCGTTGAACAGGCTTTGTGTGAAATATAGCAGAGTTTAGGACTGCTTTTATTGTCTTAGTGGCCCAGAGGTAGCGTTCCCCGGTCACAATTATAAGATCGTTGGTTGAAATCCTGGTGTGGTGAGGTGTTGATTATATGTAGAAGTTCGCGTGCTTTATTGGGCTAATGAAATATATATGGATCCTCCTGTTTCGAAGCAGCATTTGGTTAAACGTTGCTCTGGTCACCTAAGCGGCACGGGTGGTCCTCTATAGTGGTTCACAGCGCCAATAGCTCGTTGAACAGGCTTTGTGTAAAATATAGTAGTGTCTAGGACTGCTTTTATTGTCCTGGTTGCCCAGAGGTAGCGTTCCCCGGTCACAATTATAAGATAGTGGGTTCAAATCCTGGTGGGGTGAGGTGTTGATTATATGTAGAAGTCCGCGTGCTTTATTGTGCTAATGAAATATCTATGGATCCTCGTGTTTACAAGCCGGATTTGGTAAAACGTTGCTCTTATCACCTAAGCGGCACTGGTGGTCCCCATTAGAGGTTCATCGCGCCATAAGCTCGTTGAACAGGCTTTGTGTGAAATATAGTAGAGTCTAGGACTGCTTTTATTGTCCTGGTTGCCCAGAGGTAGCGTTCCCCGGTCACAATTATAAGATCGTTGGTTCAAATCCTGTTGGGGTGAGGTGTTGATTATATGTAGAAGTCTGCCTGCTTTATTGGGCTAATGAAATATATATGGATCCTCGTGTTTCCGAGCCGGATTTGGTAAAACGTTGCTCTGATCACCTAAGCGGTACGGTGGTCCCCATTAGAGGTTCATGGCGCCATAAGGTCGTTGAACAGGCTTTGTGTGAAATATAGTAGAGTCTAGGACTGCTTCTAGTGTCCTGGTGGCCCATAGGTAGCGTTCCTCGGTCACAATTATAAGATCGTGGGTTCGAATCCTGGTGGAGTGAGGTGTTGATTATATGTAGAAGTCCGCGTGCTCTATTGGGCTAATGAAATATATATGGATCCTTGTGTTTCGAAGCCGGATTTGGTAAAACGTTGCTCTGATCACCTAAGTGGCACGGATGGTCCCCATTAGAGGTTCACAGCACCATAAGCTCGCTGAACAGGCTTTGTGTGAAATATAGCAGAGTCTAGGACTGCTTTTATTGTCCTGGTGGCCCAGAGGTAGCGTTCCCCGGTCACAATTAGAAGATCATGGGTTCGAATCCTGGTGGGGTGAGGTGTTGATTATATGTAGAAGCCGCGTGCTTTATTGGGGAATGAAATATATATGGATCCTCGTGTTTTGAAGCCGCATTTGGTAAAAGCGTCGCCTGATCACCTGCTGCACGGGTGGTCCCCTATAGTGGTTCACAGCCTATAAGCTCGCTTAACAGGCTTTGTGTGAAATATAGTAGAGTCTAGGACTGCTTTTATTGTCCTGGTGGCCCAGAGGTAGCATACCCCGGTCACAATTATAAGATTGTGGGTTTGAATCCTGGTGGGGTGAGGTGTTGATTATATGTAGAAGTCCGAGTGCTTTATTGGGCTAATGAAATATATATGGATCCTCGTGTTTCCAAGCCGGATTTGGTAAAACGTTGCTCTGATCACATAAGCGGCACGGGTGGTCCCCATTAGAGGTTCAATGCGCCATAAGCTCGCTGAACAGGATGTGTGAAATATAGCAGAGTCTAGGACTGCTTTTAGTGTCCTGGTGGCCCAGAGGTAGCATACCCCGGTCACAATTATATGATCGTGGGTTTGAATCCTGGTAGGGTGAGGTGTTGATTATATGTAGAAGTCCGAGTGATTTATTGGGCTAATGAAATATATATGGATCCTCGTGTTTCCAAGCCGGATTTGGTAAAACGTTGCTCTGATCACCTAAGTGGCACAGGTGGTCCCCATTAGAGGTTCATGGCGCCATAAGGTCGTTGAACAATCTTTGTGTGAAATATAGTAGAGTCTAGGACTGCTTTTATTGTCCTGGTGGCCCAGAGGTAACATACCCCGTCACAAATTATAAGATCGTGGGTTTGAATCCTGGTGGGGTGAGGTGTTGATTATATGTAGAAGTCCGCATGCTTTATTGGGCTAATGAAAGATATATGGATCCTCGTGTTTCGAAACCGGATTTGGTAAAACGTTGCTCTGATCACCTCAGCGGCACGGGTGGTCCCCATTAGAGGTTCACGGCGCCATAAGCTCGCTGAACAGGCTTTGTGTGAAATATAGCAGAGTTTAGGACTGCTTTTATTGTCTTAGTGGCCAGAGGTAGCGTTCCCCGGTCACAATTATAAGATCATTGGTTGAAATCCTGGTGGGGTGAGGTGTTGATTATATGTAGAAGTTCGCATGCTTTATTGGGCTAATGAAATATATATGGATCCTCCTGTTTCGAAGCCGCATTTGGTTAAACGTTGCTCTGATCACCTAAGCGGCACGGGTGGTCCTCTATAGTGGTTCACAGCGCCATAAGCTCGTTGAACAGGCTTTGTGTGAAATATAGTAGAGTCTAGAACTGCTTTTATTGTCCTAGTGGCCCAGAGGTAGCGTTCCCCGGTAGCAATTATAAGATCATGGGTTCAAATCCGGGTGGGTTGAGGTGTTGATTAAATGTAGAAGTAAGCGTGCTTTATTGGGCTATTGAAATATAAATTGATCCTCGTGTTTCGAAGCCGGATTTGGTAAAACGTTGCCCTGATCACCTAAGCGGCACAGGTGGTCCCCATTAGAGGTTCATGGCGCCATAAGGTCGTTGAACAGGCTTTGTGTGAAATATAGTAGAATCTAGGACTGCTTTTATTGTTCTGGTTGCCCAGAGGTAGCGTTCCCCGGTCACAATTATAAGATAGTGGGTTCAAATCCTGGTGGGGTGAGGTGTTGATTATATGTAGAAGTCCGCGTGCTTTATTGTGCTAATGAAATATCTATGGATCCTTGTGTTTACAAGCCGGATTTGGTAAAACGTTGCTCTTATCACCTAAGCGGCACGGGTGGTCCCCATTAGAGGTTCATCGCGCCATAAGCTCGTTGAACAGGCTTTGTGTGAAATATAGTAGAGTCTAGGACTGCTTTTATTGTCCTGGTTGCCCAGAGGTAGCGTTCCCCGGTCACAATTATAAGATCGTTGGTCCAAATCCTGTTGGGGTGAGGTGTTGATTATATGTAGAAGTCCGCCTGCTTTATTGGGCTAATGAAATATATATGGATCCTCGTGTTTCCGAGCCGGATTTGGTAAAACGTTGCTCTTATCACCTAAGCGGCACGGGTGGTCCCCATTAGAGGTTCATCGCGCCATAAGGTCGTTGAACATGCTTTGTGTGAAATATAGTAGAGTCTAGGACTGCTTTTATTTTCCTGGTTGCCCAGAGGTAGCGTTCCCCGGTCACAATTATAAGATCGTTGGTTCAAATCTTGGTGAGGTGAGGTGTTGATTATATGTAGAAGTCAGCGTGCTTTATTGGGCTAATGAAATATATATGGATCCTCGTGTTTCCAAGCCGGATTTGGTAAAACGTTGCTCTTATCACCTAAGCGGCACGGGTGGTCCCCTATAGTGGTTCCCGGTGCCATAAGCTCATTGAACAGGCTTTGTGTGAAATATAACAGAGTCTAGGACTGCTTATAGTGTCCTCGTGGCCCATAGGTAGCATTCCTCGGTCACAATTATAAGATCGTGGGTTTAAATCCTGGTGGGGTGAGGTGTTGATTATATGTAGAAGTCCGCATGCTTTATTGGGCTAATGAAATATATATGGATCCTCGTGTTTCGAAGCCGCATTTGGTAAAACGTTGCTCTTATCACCTAAGCGGCACAGGTGGTCCCAATGAGAGGTTCACGGCGCCATAAGATCGTTGAACAGGCTTTGTGTGAAATATAGCAGAGTCTAGGACTGCTTTTATTGTCCTGGTGGCCCAGAGGTAGCGTTCCCCGGTCACAATTATAAGATTGTGATTCAAATCCTGGTCGTGTGAGGCGTTGATTATATGTAGAAGTCCGCGTGCTTTATTGGGCTAATGAAATATATATGGATTCTCGTGTTTCCAACCGGATTTGGTAAAACGTTGCTCTGATCACCTAAGCGGTACGGTGGTCCCCATTAGAGGTTCATGGCGCCATAAGGTCGTTGAACAGGCTTTGAGTGAAATATAGTAGAGTCTAGGACTGCTTATAGTGTCCTGGTGGCCCATAGGTAGCGTTCCTCGGTCACAATTATAAGATCGTGGGTTCGAATCCTGGTGGAGTGAGGTGTTGATTATATGTAGAAGTCCGCTTGCTTTATTGGGCTAATGAAATATATATGGATCCTTGTGTTTCGAAGTCGGATTTGGTAAAACGTTGCTCTCATCACCTAAGCGGCACGGATGGTCCCCATTAGAGGTTTACGGCGCCATAAGCTCGTTGAACAGGCTTTGTGTGAAATATAGCAGAGTCTAGGACTGCTTTTATTGTCTTAGTGGCCCAGAGGTAGCGTTCCCCGGTCACAATTATAAGATCGTTGGTTGAAATCCTGGTGGGGTGAGGTGTTGATTATATGTAGAAGTTCGCGTGCTTTATTGGGCTAATGAAATATATATGGATCCTCCTGTTTCGAAGCAGCATTTGGTTAAACGTTGCTCTGATCACCTAAGCGGCACGGGTGGTCCTCTATAGTGGTTCACAGCGCCATAAGCTCGTTGAACAGGCTTTGTGTGAAATATAGTAGAGTCTAGAACTGCTTTTATTGTCCTAGTGGCCCAGAGGTAGCGTTCCCCGGTAGCAATTATAAGATCATGGGTTCAAATCCTGGTGGGTTGAGGTGTTGATTAAATGTAGAAGTAAGCGTGCTTTATTGGGCTATTGAAATATAAATTGATCCTGCTCGAAGCCGATTTGCAAAACGTTGCCCTGATCACCAAGCGCACAGGTGGTCCCCATTAGAGTGTTCATGGCCCTATGTCGTTGAACAGGCTTTGTGTGAAATATAGTAGAATTCCAGATTTAGAAGACGATGAGAACATTATCACCTGGGCGGCACGGTGGTTCCCTATTAGAGGTTCATCGCGCCAAGCTCGTTGAACAGGCTTTGTGTGGAAATATAGCAGAGTCTAGACTGCTTTTATTGTCCTGGTTGCCCAGAGGTAGCTGCTCCCGGTCACAATTATAAGATCGCTGGTTCAAATCCTGTTGGGGTGAGGTGTTGATTATATAGAAGTCCTTCTGCTTTATTGGGCTAATGAAATATATATGGATCCTCGTACTCCGGCCGGATTTGGTAAAACGTTGCTCTTATCACCTAAGCGGCACGGGTGGTCCCCTATAGTGGTTCACGGTGCCATAAGCTCATTGAACAGGCTTTGTGTGAAATATAACAGAGTCTAGGAAAGCTTATAGTGTCCTCGTGGCCCATAGGTAGCATTACTTGGTCACAATTATAAGATCGTGGGTTCGAATCCTGGTGGGGTGAGGTGTTGATTATATGTAGAAGTCCGCGTGCTTTATTGGGCTAATGAAATATATATGGATCCTCGTATTTCGAAGCCGCATTTGGTAAACCGTTGCTCTGATCACCTAAGCGGTACGGTGGTCCCCATTAGAGGTTCATGGCGCCATAAGGTCGTTGAACAGGCTTTGTGTGAAATATAGTAGAGTCTAGGACTGCTTCTAGTGTCCTGGTGGCCCATAGGTAGCGTTCCTCGGTCACAATTATAAGATCGTGAGTTCGAATCCTGGTGGAGTGAGGTGTTGATTATATGTAGAAGTCCGCGTGCTCTATTGGGCTAATGAAATATATATGGATCCTTGTGTTTCGAAGCCGGATTTGGTAAAACGTTGCTCTGATCACCTAAGTGGCACGGATGGTCCCCATTAGAAGTTCACAGCACCATAAGCTCGTTGAACAGGCTTTGTGTGAAATATAGCAGAGTCTAGGACTGCTTTTATTGTCCTGGTGGCCCAGAGGTAGCGTTCCCCGGTCACAATTAGAAGATCATGGGTTCGAGTCCTGGTGGGGTGAGGTGTTGATTATATGTAGAAGCCGCGTGCTTTATTGGGGAATGAAATATATATGGATCCTCGTGTTTTGAAGCACATTTGGTAAAACGTTGCTCTGAACACTTAAGCAGCACGGGTGGTCCCCATTAGAGGTTCACGGCGGCATAAGGTCGTTGAACAGGCTTTGTGTGAAATATAGTAGAGTCTACGAATGCTTTTATTGTCCTGTTGGCCCAGAGGTAGCGTTCCCCGGTCACAATTATAAGATCGTGGGTTCGAATCCTGGTGGGGTGAGGCGTTGATTATATGTAGAAGTCCGCGTGCATTATTGGGCTAATGAAATATATATGGATCCTCGTGTTTCGAAACCGCATTTGGTAAAGCGTCGCTCTGATCACCTAAGCGGCACGGGTGGTCCCCTATAGTGGTTCACAGCGCTATAAGCTCGTTGAACAGGCTTTGTGTGAAATATAGTAGAGTCTAGGACTGCTTTTATTGTCCTGGTGGCCCAGAGGTAGTATACCCCGGTCACAATTATAAGATTGTGGGTTTGAATCCTGGTGGGGTGAGGTGTTGATTATATGTAGAAGTCCGAGTGCTTTATTGGGCTAATGAAATATATATGGATCCTCGTGTTTCCAAGCCGGATTTGGTAAAACGTTGCTCTGATCACATAAGCGGCACGGGTGGTCCCCATTAGAGGTTCAATGCGCCATAAGCTCGTTGAACAGGATGTGTGAAATATAGCAGAGTCTAGGAGTGCTTTTAGTGTCCTGGTGGCCCAGAGGTAGCATACCCCGGTCACAATTATATGATCGTGGGTTTGAATCCTGGTAGGGTAAGGTGTTGATTATATGTAGAAGTCCGAGTGATTTATTGGGCTAATGAAATATATATGGATCCTCGTGTTTCCAAGCCGGATTTGGTAAAACGTTGCTCTGATCACCTAAGTGGCACAGGTGGTCCCCATTAGAGGTTCATGGCGCCATAAGTTCGTTGAACAATCTTTGTGTGAAATATAGTAGAGTCTAGGACTGCTTTTATTGTCCTGGTGGCCCAGAGGTAACATACCCCGGTCACAATTATAAGAACATGGGTTTGAATCCTAGTGGGGTGAGGTGTTGATTATATGTAAAAGTCCGCGTCCTTTATTGGGCTAATGAAATATATATGGATCCTCGTGTTTCGTAGCCGGATTTGGTAAAACGTTGCTCTGATCACCTAAGCGGCACGGGTGGTCCCCATTAGAGGTTCACGGTGCCATAAGCTCGTTGAACAGGCTTTGTGTGAAATATAGCAGAGTCTAGGACTGCTTTTATTGTCTTAGTGGCCAGAGGTAGCGTTCCCTCGGTCACAATTATAAGATCATTGGTTGAAATCCTGGTGGGGTGAGGTGTTGATTATATGTAGAAGTTCGCATGCTTTATTGGGCTAATGAAATATATATGGATCCTTGTGTTTCGAAGCCGGATTTGGTAAAACGTTGCTCTGATCACCTAAGTGGCACGGATGGTCCCCATTAGAGGTTCACGGCGCCATAAGCTCGTTGAACAGGCTTTGTGTGAAATATAGCAGAGTTTAGGACTGCTTTTATTGTCTTAGTGGCCAGAGGTAGCGTTCCCCGGTCACAATTATAAGATCATTGGCTGAAACTTGGTGGGTGAGGTGTGCTGGATTATGTAGAAGTTCGCATGCTTTATTGGCCAATGAAATATATATGGATCCTCGGGTTTCGAAGCCGGATTTGGTTAAACGTTGCTCCGATCACCTAAGCGGCACGGGTGGTCCCCATTAGAGGTTCATGGCGCCATAAGGTCGTTGAACAGGCTTTGTGTGAAATATAGTAGAGTCTAGAACTGCTTTTATTGTCGTGGTGGCCCAGAGGTAGCATACCCCGGTCACAATTATAAGATCGTGGTTCAAACTGGGTGGGGTGAGGTGCTGATTATATGTAGAAGTAAGCGTGCTTTATTGGGCTATTGAAATATATATTGATCCTCGTGTTTCGAAGCCGGATTTGGTAAAACGTTGCTCCGATCACCTAAGCGGCACAGGTGGTCCCCATTAGAGGTTCATGGCGCCATAAGGTTGTTGAACAGGCTTTGTTCTGAAATATAGTAGAATCTAGGACTGCTTTTATTGTACTGGTTGCCCAGAGGTAGCGTTCCCCGGTCACAATTATAAGATAGTGGGTTAAAATCCTGGTGGGGTGAGGTGTTGATTATATGTAGATGTCCGCGTGCTTTATTGTGCTAATGAAATATCAATGGATCCTCGTGTTTCTAAACCGGATTTGGTAAAACGTTGCTCTTATCACCTAAGCGGCACGGGTGGTCCCCATTAGAGGTTCATCGCACCATAAGGTCGTTGAACAGGCTTTGTGTGAAATGTAGTAGAGTCTAGGACTGCTTTTATTGTACTGGTTGCCCAGAGTTAGCGTTCCCCGGTCACAATTATAAGATCGTTGGTTCAAATTCTGGTGGGGTGAGGTGTTGATTATATATAGAAGTCCGCGTGCTTTATTGGGCTAATGAAATATATATGGATCCTCGTGTTTCCAAGCCGGATTTGGTAAAACGTTGCTCTTATCACCTAAGCGGCACGGTGGTTCCCATTAGAGGTTCATCGCTACCATAAGGTCGCTGAACAGGCTTTTGTGTGAAATATAGTAGAGTCTAGACTGCTTCTAGTGTCCTGGTGGGCCCATAGGTAGCTGCCCTCGGTCACAATTATAAGATCGTGGGTTCGAATCCTGGTGGAGTGAGGTGTTGATTATATGTAGAAGTCCAAGGTGCTCTATTGGCTAATGAAATATATATGGATCCTGTGTTTCGTCGATTTGTAAAAGTTGCTCTAATCACCTATGCGGCACGGGTGGTCCCCTATAGTGGTTCACAGCACCATAAGCTCGTTGAACAGGCATTGTGTGAAATATAGTAGAGTCTAGGACTGCTTTTATTGACCTAGTGGCCCAGAGGTAGCGTTCCCCGGTCACAATTATAAGATTGTGGGTTGAAATCCTGGTGGGGTGAGGTGTTGATTATATGGAGAAGTCCGCTTGCTTTATTGGGCTAATGAAATATATATGGATCCTCGTGTTTCGAAGCCGCATTTGGTAAAACGTTGCCTGAACACTTGCTAAGCAAATGGTGGTCCCCATTAGAGGTCTTCACACGGCGGCATAAGGCCGTTGAACAGGCTTTGTGTGAAATATAGTAGAGTCACGAATGCTTTTATTAACCTGTTGGCCCAGAGAAGGCTCCCTGGTCACAATTATAAGATCGTGGGGTCAAATCCTGGTGGGGTGAGGTGTTGATTATATGTAGAAGTCCGCGTGCTTTAATGGTCTAATGAAATATATATGGATCCTTGGGTTTCGAAGCCACATTTGGCAAAACGTTGCTCTGATCACCTAAGCGGCACGGGGGGTCCCTATAGTGTTTCACGGCGCCATAAGCTAGTTGAACAGGCTTTGTGTGAAATATAGCAGAGTCTACGACTGCTTTTATTGAACTGGTGGCCCAGAGGTAGCGTTCCCCGGTCACATTTATACGATCGGTGGTTCAAATCCTGGTGGGGTGAGGTGTTGATTATATGTAGAAGTCCTAGTGCTTTATTGGGCTAATGAAATATATTTGGATCCTCGTTTTTCGAAGCCGCATTTGGTAAAACGTTGCTCTGATCACCTAAGCAGCACGGGTGGTCCCTATTAGAGGTCCAATGCTCATAAGCTCGCTTGAACAGGATGTGTGTGAAATATATAAGAGTCTAGGACTGCTTTTAGTGTCCTGGTGGCCCAGAGGTAGCATACCCCGGTCACAATTATATGATCGTGGGTTTGAATCCTGGTAGGGTGAGGTGTTGATTATATGTAGAAGTCCGAGTGATTTATTGGGCTAATGAAATATATATGGATCCTCGTGTTTCCAAGCCGGATTTGGTAAAACGTTGCTCTGATCACCTAAGTGGCACAGGTGGTCCCCATTAGAGGTTCATGGCGCCATAAGTTCGTTGGAACAATCTTTTGTGTGAAATATAGCAGAGTCTAGGACTGCTTTTAGTGTCCTGGTGGCCCAGAGGTAGCATACCCCGGTCACAATTATATGATCGTGGGTTTGAATCCTGGTAGGGTGAGGTGTTGATTATATGTAGAAGTCCGAGTGATTTATTGGGCTAATGAAATATATATGGATCCTCGTGTTTCTCAGAGTCGATTTGGTAAACGTTGCCTGATCACCTAAGCGCACGGGTGTCCTATTAGAGGTTCACGCGCCGCCTGTTGAACAGGCTTTGTGTGAAATATAAGTGGTGAGTCTGGTGACTGCTTT
Source organism: Homarus americanus (assembly GCF_018991925.1). Lineage (NCBI taxonomy): Eukaryota > Metazoa > Arthropoda > Malacostraca > Decapoda > Nephropidae > Homarus > Homarus americanus. The sequence continues at coordinate 18,012 of NW_024756450.1, read as the reverse complement.
TATTGTCTTAGTGGCCAGAGGTAGCGCTCCCTCGGCCTACAATTATAAGATCATTGGTTGAACCTGGTGGGTGAGGTTGATTATATGTAGAAGTTCTGATGCTTTATTGGCCAATTAAAACATATATATGGATCCTTGTGTTTCGAAGTCGATTTGCAAAACGCTGCTCTGATCACCCGCGGCACGGATGGTCCCCATTAGAGGTCTGGCTTGCCATAAGCCTGCTGGAACAGGCTTTGTGTGAAATATAGCAGAGTTTAGGACTGCTTTTATTGTCTTAGTGGCCAGAGGTAGCGTTCCCCGGTCACAATTATAAGATCATTGGTTGAAATCCTGGTGGGGTGAGGTGTTGATTATATGTAGAAGTTCGCATGCTTTATTGGGCTTATGAAATATATATGGATCCTCCTGTTTCGAAGCCGCATTTGGTTAAACGTTGCTCTGATCACCTAAGCGGCACGGGTGGTCCTCTATAGTGGTTCACAGCGCCATAAGCTCGTTGAACAGGCTTTGTGTGAAATATAGTAGAGTCTAGAACTGCTTTTATTGTCCTAGTGGCCCAGAGGTAGCGTTCCCCGGAAGCAATTATAAGATCATGGGTTCAAATCCTGGTGGGTTGAGGTGTTGATTAAATGTAGAAGTAAGCGTGCTTTATTGGGCTATTGAAATATAAATTGATCCTCGTGTTTCGAAGCCGGATTTGGTAAAACGTTGCCCTGATCACCTAAGCGGCACAGGTGGTCCCCATTAGAGGTTCATGGCGCCATAAGGTCGTTGAAGAGGCTTTGTGTGAAATATAGTAGAATCTAGGACTGCTTTTATTGTCCTGGTTGCCCAGAGGTAGCGTTCCCCGGTCACAATTATAAGATAGTGGGTTCAAATCCTGGTGGGGTGAGGTGTTGATTATATGTAGAAGTCCGCGTTCTTTATTGTGCTATAATGAAATATCTATGGATCCTCGTGTTTCCAAGCCGGATTTGGTAAAACGTTGCTCTTATCACCTAAGCGGCACGGGTGGTCCTCCTTAGAAGTTCATCGCGCCATAAGGTCGTTGAACAGGCTTTGTGTGAAATATAGTAGAGTCTAGGACTGCTTTTATTGTCCTGGTTGCCCAGAGGTAGCGTTCCCCGGTCACAATTATAAGATCGTTGGTTCAAATCCTGTTGGGGTGAGGTGTTGATTATATGTAGAAGTCCGCCTGCTTTATTGGGCTAATGAAATATATATGGATCCTCGTGTTTCCGAGCCGGATTTGGTAAAACGTTGCTCTTATCACCTAAGCGGCAAGGGTGGTCCCCTATAGTGGTTCACGGTGCCATAAGCTCATTGAACAGGCTTTGTGTGAAATATAACAGAGTCTAGGACTGCTTATAGTGTCCTCGCTGGCCATAGGTATCCTCGGTCACAGTATAAGGTCGTGGGGTTTAAATCACCAGGTGGGGTGAGGTGTTGATTATGTAGAAGTCCATTGTGGAGCTAACGTAAAATATATATGGATCCTTGTGTTTCGAAGCCGGATTTGGTAAAACGTTGCTCTGATCACCTAAGTGGCACGGATGGTCCCCATTAGAGGTTCACAGCACCATAAACTCGTTGAACAGGCTTTGTGTGAAATATAGCAGAGTCTAGGACTGCTTTTATTGTACTGGTGGCCCAGAGGTAGCGTTCCCCGGTCACAATTAGAAGATCATGGGTTCGAATCCTGGTGGGGTGAGGTGTTGTTTATATGTAGAAGCCGCGTGCTTTATTGGGGAATGAAATATATATGGATCCTCGTGTTTTGAAGCCGCATTTGCTAAAACGTTGTTATGATCACCTAAGCGGCACAGGTGGTCCCCATTAGAGGTTCACGGCGCCATAAGGTCGTTGAACAGACTTTGTGTGAAATATAGTAGAGTCTACGAATGCTTTTAGTGTCCTGTTGGCCCAGAGGTAGCGTTCCCCGGTCACAATTATAAGATCGTGGCTTCAAATCCTGGTGGGGTGAGGCGTTGATTATATGTAGAAGTCCAGCGTGCATTGGGCTAATAAGAAATATATATGGATCCTCGTGTTTCGAAGCCGCATTTGGTAAAACGTTGCTCTGATCACCTAAGCGGCATGGGTGGTCCCCATTAGAGGTTCACGGCGCCATAAGCTCGTTAAACAGGCTTTGTGTGAAATATAGCAGGGTCTAGGACTGCTTTTATTGTCCTGGTGGCCCACAGGTAGCCTTGGTCGATTATAAGATTGGTTTGAATCCTGGTGGGGTGAGGTGTTGATTATATGCAGTCGAGGTGCTTTATTGGGCTAATGAAATATATATGGATCTCGTGTTTCCATGGTTGGTAAAAGCGTTGCTCTGATCATAGCGGCCGCGGTGAATTTATTGAGGAGTTCCTTATAAACGTTGAACAGGATGTGTGAAATATAGCAGAGTCTAGGACTGCTTTTAGTGTCCTGGTGGCCCAGAGGTAGCATACCCCGGTCACAATTATATGATCGTGGGTTTGAATCCTGGTAGGGTGAGGTGTTGATTATATGTAGAAGTCCGAGTGATTTATTGGGCTATTGAAATATATATGGATCCTCGTGTTTCCAAGCCGGATTTGGTAAAACGTTGCTCTGATCACCTAAGTGGCACAGGTGGTCCCCATTAGAGGTTCATGGCGCCATAAGTTCGTTGAACAATCTTTGTGTGAAATATAGTAGAGTCTAGGACTGCTTTTATTGTCCTGGTGGCCCAGAGGTAACATACCCCGGTCACAATTATAAGATCGTGGGTTTGAATCCTAGTGGGGTGAGGTGTTGATTATATGTAAAAGTCCGCGTCCTTTATTGAGCTAATGAAATATATATGGATCCTCGTGTTTCGCAGCCGGATTTGGTAAAACGTTGCTCTGATCACCTAAGCGGCACGGGTGGTCCCCATTAGAGGTTCACGGTGCCATAAGCTCGTTGAACAGGCTTTGTGTGAAATATAGCAGAGTCTAGGACTGCTTTTATTGTCTTAGTGGCCAGAGGTAGCGTTCCCCGGTCACAATTATAAGATCATTGGTTGAAATCCTGGTGGGGTGAGGTGTTGATTATATGTAGAAGTTCGCATGCTTTATTGGGCTAATGAAATATATATGGATCCTTGTGTTTCGAAGCCGGATTTGGTAAAACGTTGCTCTGATCACCTAAGTGGCACGGATGGTCCCCATTAGAGGTTCACGGCGCCATAAGCTCGTTGAACAGGCTTTGTGTGAAATATAGCAGAGTTTAGGACTGCTTTTATTTTCTTAGTGGCCAGAGGTAGCGTTCCCCGGTCACAATTATAAGATCATTGGTTGAAATCCTGGTGGGGTGAGGTGTTGATTATATGTAGAAGTTCGCATGCTTTATTGGGCTAATGAAATATATATGGATCCTCCTGTTTCGAAGCCGCATTTGGTTAAACGTTGCTCTGATCACCTAAGTGGCACGGGTGGTCCTCTATAGTGGTTCACAGCGCCATAAGCTCGTTGAACAGGCTTTGTGTGAAATATAGTAGAGTCTAGAACTGCTTTTATTGTCCTAGTGGCCCAGAGGTAGCGTTCCCCGGTAGCAATTATAAGATCATGGGTTCAAATCCGGGTGGGTTGAGGTGTTGATTAAATGTAAATGGCGTGCTATTGGGGCTATTAAATATAAAATTGATCCTCGTTAATTTCGGCGGATTTGGTAAAACGTTGCCCTGATCACTTAAGCGGCACAGGTGGTCCCAATTAGAGGTTCATGGCGCCATAAGGTCGTTGAACAGGCTTTGTGTGAAATATAGTAGAATCTAGGACTGCTTTTATTGTCCTGGTTGCCCAGAGGTAGCGTTCCCCAGTCACAATTATAAGATAGTGGGTTCAAATCCTGGTGGGGTGAGGTGTTGATTATATGTAGAAGTCCGCGTGTTTTATTGTGGTAATGAAATATCTATGGATCCTTGTGTTTACAAGCCGGATTTGGTAAAACGTTGCTCTTATCACCTAAGCGGCACGGGTGGTCCCCATTAGAGGTTCATCGCCCCATAAGCTCGTTGAACAGGCTTTGTGTGAAATATAGTAGAGTCTAGGACTGCTTTTATTGTCCTGGTTGCCCAGAGGTAGCGTTCCCCGGTCACAATTATAAGATCGTTGGTTCAAATCCTGTTGGGGTGAGGTGTTGATTATATGTAGAAGTCCGCCTGCTTTATTGGGCTAATGAAATATATATGGATCCTCGTGTTTCCGAGCCGGATTTGGTAAAACGTTGCTCTTATCACCTAAGCGGCAAGGGTGGTCCCCTATAGTGGTTCACGGTGCCATAAGCTCATTGAACAGGCTTTGTGTGAAATATAACAGAGTCTAGGACTGCTTATAGTGTCCTCGTGACCCATAGGTAGCATTCCTCGGTCACAATTATAAGACCGTGGGTTTAAATCCTGGTGGGGTGAGGTGTTGATTATATGTAGAAGTCCGCGTGCTTTATTGGGCTAATGAAATATATATGGATCCTCGTATTTCGAAGCCGCATTTGGTAAAACGTTGCTCTGATCACCTAAGCGGCACGGGTGGTCCCAATGAGAGGTTCATGGCGCCATAAGGTCGTTGAACAGGCTTTGTGTGAAATATAGTAGAGTCTAGGACTGCTTTTATTGTCCTGGTGGCCCAGAGGTAGCATTCCCCGGTCACAAGTATAAGATCGTGGGTCAAAATCCTGGCGAGGTGAGATGTTGATTATGGTAGAAGTCCGCGTGCTCTATTGGGCTAATGAAATATATATGGATCCTTGTGTTTCGAAGCCGGATTTGGTAAAACGTTGCTCTGATCACCTAAGTGGCACGGATGGTCCCCATTAGAGGTTCACAGCACCATAAGCTCGTTGAACAGGCTTTGTGTGAAATATAGCAGAGTCTAGGACTGCTTTTATTGTCCTGGTGGCCCAGAGGTAGCGTTCCCCGGTCACAATTAGAAGATCATGGGTTCGAATCCTGGTGGGGTGAGGTGTTTATTATATGTAGAAGCCGCGTGCTTTATTGGGGAATGAAATATATATGGATCCTCGTGTTTTGAAGCCGCATTTGGTAAAACGTTGCTCTGAACACTTAAGCAGCACGGGTGGTCCCCATTAGAGGTTCACGGTGGCATAAGGTCGTTGAACAGGCTTTGTGTGAAATATAGTAGAGTCTACGAATGCTTTTATTGTCCTGTTGGCCCAGAGGTAGCGTTCCCCGGTCACAATTATAAGATCGTGGGTTCGAATCCTGGTGGGGTGAGGCGTTGATTATATGTAGAAATCCGCGTGCATTATTGGGCTAATGAAATATATATGGATCCTCGTGTTTCGAAACCGCATTTGGTAAAGCGTCGCTCTGATCACCTAAGCGGCACGGGTGGTCCCTGTATTCACAGCTATAGTTCTCGCTTTTAATAGGCTTTGTGAAATATAGTAGAGTCTAGACGCTTTTATTATCCCAGGCCCAGAGGTAGATACCCCGGTCAATTATAAGATTGTGGGTTTGAATCCTGGTGGGGTGAGGTGCTGATTATATGTAGTCCTGAAAGTGCTTTATTGGGCTAATGAAATATATATGGATCCTCGTGGTCGTCGATTTGGTAAAACGTTGCTCTGATCACATAAGCGTAACGGGTGGTCCCCATTAGAGGTCTGCTAATGCTGCAAGCCTGCTGAACAGATGTGAAATATAGCAGAGTCTAGACTGCTTTTAGTGTCCCAGGTCTAGAGGTAGCATACCCCGGTCACAATTATATGATCGTGGGTTTGAATCCTGGTAGGGTGAGGTGTTGATTATATGTAGAAGTCCGAGTGATTTATTGGGCTAATGAAATATATATGGATCCTCGTGTTTCCAAGCCGGATTTGGTAAAACGATGCTCTGATCACCTAAGTGGCACAGGTGGTCCCCATTAGAGGTTCATGGCGCCATAAGTTCGTTGAACAATCTTTGTGTGAAATATAGTAGAGTCTAGGACTGCTTTTATTGTCCTGGTGGCCCAGAGGTAACATACCCCGGTCACAATTATAAGATCGTGGGTTTGAATCCTAGTGGGGTGAGGTGTTGATTATATGTAAAAGTCCGCGTCCTTTATTGGGCTAATAAAATATATATGGATCCTCGCGTTTCGAAGCCGCATTCGGTAAAACGTTGCTCTGATCACCTAAGCGGCACGGGTGGTCCCCATTAGAGGTTCACGGCGCCATAAGCTCGTTGAACAGGCTTTGTGTGAAATATAGTAGAGTCTAGGACTGCTTTTATTGTCCTGGTTGCCCAGAGTTAGCGTTCCCCGGTCACAATTATAAGATCGTTGGTTCAAATCCTGTTGGGGTGAGGTGTTGATTATATGTAGAAGTCCGCCTGCTTTATTGGGCTAATGAAATATATATGGATCCTCGTGTTTCCGAGCCGGATTTGGTAACACGTTGCAATTATCACCTAAGCGGCAAAGGTGGTCCCCTATTGTGGTTCACGGTGCCATAAGCTCATTGAACAGGCTTTGTGTGAAATATAACAGAGTCTAGGACTGCTTATAGTGTCCTCGTGGCCCATAGGTAGCATTCCTCGGTCACAATTATAAGATCGTGGGTTTAAATCCTGGTGGGGTGAGGTGTTGATTATATGTAGAAGTCCGCGTGCTTTATTGGGCTAATGAAATATACATGGATCCTCGTATTTCGAAGCCGCATTTGGTAAAACGTTGCTCTAATCACCTAAGCGGTACGGTGGTCCCCATTAGAGGTTCATGGCGCCATAAGGTCGTTGAACAGGCTCTGTGTGAAATATAGTAGAGTCTAGGACTGCTTCTAGTGTCCTGGTGGCCCATAGGTAGCGTTCCTCGGTCACAATTATAAGATCGTGGGTTCGAATCCTGGTGGAGTGAGGTGTTGATTATATGTAGAAGACCGCGTGCTCTATTGGGCTAATGAAATATATATGGATCCTTGTGTTTCGAAGCCGGATTTGGTAAAACGTTGCTCTGATCACCTAAGTGGCACGGATGGTCCCCATTAGAGGTTCACAGCACCATAAGCTCGTTGAACAGGCTTTGTGTGAAATATAGCAGAGTCTAGGACTGCTTTTATTGTACTGGTGGCCCAGAGGTAGCGTTCCCCGGTCACAATTAGAAGATCAAGGGATCGAATCCTGGTGGGGTGAGGTGTTGATTATATGTAGAAGCCGCGTGCTTTATTGGGGAATGAAATATATATGGATCCTCGTGTTTTGAAGCCGCATTTGGTAAAACGTTGCTCTGATCACCTAAGCAGCTCGGGTGGTCCCCATTAGAGGTTCCCGGCGCCATTAGGTCGTTGAACAGGCTTTGTGTGAAATATAGTAGAGTCTACGAATGCTTTTATTGTCCTGTTGGCCCAGAGGTAGCGTTCCCCGGTCACAATTATAAGTTCGTGGCTTCAAATCCTGGTGGGGTGAGGCGTTGATTATATGTAGAAGTCATGCGGCATTATTGGGCTAATGGAAATATATATGATCCTCGTATTTCTGAAACCGTGATTTGGTAAAGCGTCATTTGATCACTCCATGCACGGGTGGTCCCTCTATAGTGGTTCACAGCCATTATAAGCTTTCCGTTTAACAGGCTTTGTGTGAAATATAGTAGAGTCTAGGACTGCTTTTTATTGTCCTGGTGGCCCAGAGGTAGCATACCCCGGTCACAATTATAAGATTGTGGGTTTGAATCCTGGTGGGGTGAGGTGTTGATTATATGTAGAAGTCCGAGTGCTTTATTGGGCTAATGAAATATATATGGATCCTCGTGTTTCCAAGCCGGATTTGGTAAAACGTTGCTCTGATCACATAAGCGGCACGGGTGGTCCCCATTAGAGGTTCAATGCGCCATAAGCTCGTTGAACAGGATGTGTGAAACATAGCAGAGTCTAGGACTGCTTTAAGTGTCCTGGTGGCCCAGAGGTAGCATACCCCGGTCACAATTATATGATCGTGGGTTTGAATCCTGGTAGGGTGAGGTGTTGATTATATGTAGAAGTCCGAGTGATTTATTGGGCTAATGAAATATATATGGATCCTCGTGTTTCCAAGCCGGATTTGGTAAAACGTTGCTCTGATCACCTAAGTGGCACAGGTGGTCCCCATTAGAGGTTCATGGCGCCATAAGTTCGTTAAACAATCTTTGTGTGAAATATAGTAGAGTCTAGGACTGCTTTTATTGTCCTGGTGGCCCAGAGGTAACATACCCCGGTCACAATTATAAGATCGTGGGTTTGAATCCTAGTGGGGTGAGGTGTTGATTATATGTAAAAGTCCGCGTCCTTTATTGGGCTAATGAAATATATATGGATCCTCGTGTTTCGTAGCCGGATTTGGTAAAACGTTGCTCTGATCACCTAAGCGGCACGGGTGGTCCCCATTAGAGGTTCACGGTGCCATAAGCTCGTTGAACAGGCTTTGTGTGAAATATAGCAGAGTCTAGGACTGCTTTTATTGTCTTATTGGCCAGAGGTAGCGTTCCCCGGTCACAATTATAAGATCATTGGTTGAAATCCTGGTGGGGTGAGGTGTTGATTATATGTAGAAGTTCGCATGCTTTATTGGGCTAATGAAATATATATGGATCCTCCTGTTTCGAAGCCGCATTTGGTTAAACGTTGCTCTGATCACCTAAGCGGCACGGGTGGTCCTCTATAGTGGTTCACAGCGCCATAAGCTCGTTGAACAGGCTTTGTGTGAAATATAGTAGAGTCTAGAACTGCTTTTATTGTCCTAGTGGCCCAGAGGTAGCGTTCCCCGGTAGCAATTATAAGATCGTGGGTTCAAATCCTGGTGGGTTGAGGTGTTGATTAAATGTAGAAGTAAGCGTGCTTTATTGGGCTATTGAAATATAAATTGATCCTCGTGTTTCGAAGCCGGATTTGGTAAAACGTTGCCCTGATCACCTAAGCGGCACAGGTGGTCCCCATTAGAGGTTCATGGCGCCATAAGGTCGTTGAACAGGCTTTGTGTGAAATATAGTAGAATCTAGGACTGCTTTTATTGTCCTGGTTGCCCAGAGGTAGCGTTCCCCGGTCACAATTATAAGATAGTGGGTTCAAATCCTGGTGGGGTGAGGTGTTGATTATATGTAGAAGTCCGCGTGCTTTATTGTGCTAATGAAATATCTATGGATCCTTGTGTTTACAAGCCGGATTTGGTAAAACGTTGCTCTTATCACCTAAGCGGCACGGGTGGTCCCCATTAGAGGTTCATCGCGCCATAAGCTCGTTGAACAGGCTTTGTGTGAAATATAGTAGAGTCTAGGACTGCTTTTATTGTCCTGGTTGCCCAGAGGTAGCGTTCCCCGGTCACAATTATAAGATCGTTGGTTCAAATCCTGTTGGGGTGAGGTGTTGATTATATGTAGAAGACCGCCTGCTTTATTGGGCTAATGAAATATATATGGATCCTCGTGTTTCCGAGCCGGATTTGGTAAAACGTTGCTCTTATCACCTAAGCGGCAAGGGTGGTCCCCTATTGTGGTTCACGGTGCCATAAGCTCATTGAACAGGCTTTGTGTGAAATATAACAGAGTCTAGGACTGCTTATAGTGTCCTCGTGGCCCATAGGTAGCATTCCTCGGTCACAATTATAAGATCGTGGGTTTAAATCCTGGTGGGGTGAGGTGGTGATTATATGTAGAAGTCCGCGTGCTTTATTGGGCTAATGAAATATATATGGATCCTCGTATTTCGAAGCCGCATTTGGTAAAACGTTGCTCTGATCACCTAAGCGGTACGGTGGTCCCCATTAGAGGTTCATGGCGCCATAAGGTGGTTGAACAGGCTTTGTGTGAAATATAGTAGAGTCTAGGACTGCTTCTAGTGTCCTGGTAGCCCATAGGTAGCGTTCCTCGGTCACAATTATAAGATCGTGGGTTCGAATCCTGGTGGAGTGAGGTGTTGATTATATGTAGAAGTCCGCGTGCTCTATTGGGCTAATGAAATATATATGGATCCTTGTGTTTCGAAGCCGGATTTGGTAAAACGTTGCTCTGATCACCTAAGTGGCACAGATGGTCCCCATTAGAGGTTCACAGCACCATAAGCTCGTTGAACAGGCTTTGTGTGAAATATAGCAGAGTCTAGGACTGCTTTTATTGTACTGGTGGCCCAGAGGTAGCATTCCCCGGTCACAATTAGAAGATCATGGGTTCGAATCCTGGTGGGGTGAGGTGTTGATTATATGTAGAAGCCGCGTGCTTTATTGGGGAATGAAATATATATGGATCCTCGTGTTTTGAAGCCGCATTTGGTAAAACGTTGCTCTGATCACTTAAGCAGCACGGGTGGTCCCCATTAGAGGTTCACGGCGGCATAAGGTCGTTGAACAGGCTTTGTGTGAAATATAGTAGAGTCTACGAATGCTTTTATTGTCCTGTTGGCCCAGAGGTAGCGTTCCCCGGTCACAATTATAAGATCGTGGGTTCGAATCCTGGTGGGGTGAGGCGTTGATTATATGTAGAAGTCCGCGTGCATTATTGGGCTAATGAAATATATATGGATCCTCGTGTTTCGAAACCGCATTTGGTAAAGTGTCGCTCTGATCACCTAAGCGGCACGGGTGGTCCCCTATAGTGGTTCACAGCGCTATAAGCTCGTTTAACAGGCTTTGTGTGAAATATAGTAGAGTCTAGGACTGCTTTTATTGTCCTGGTGGCCCAGAGGTAGCATACCCCGGTCACAATTATAAGATTATTAGGTTTGAATCTGGTGGGGTAGTGTTGATTCTTATGTAGAAGTCCAGCGAGTGCTTTATTGGGCTAATAGAAATATGGATCTCGTGTTTTCCAAGCGGTTGGTAAAACGTTGCTCAGTCACATAAAAGCTGACACGGGTGGTCCCCATTAGAGGGTTCAATCGCCATAAGCTCGTTGAACAGGATGTGTGAAATATAACTGAAGTCTAGGACTGCTTTTAGTGTCTGGTGGCCCCAGGGTAGCATACCCGGTCACAATTATGATAAATGAGTTTGAATCCTGGTAGGGTGAGGTGTTGATTATATGTAGAAGTCCGAGTGATTTATTGGGCTAATGAAATATATATGGATCCTCGTGTTTCCAAGCCGGATTTGGTAAACGTTGCTCTGATCACCTAAGTGGCACAGAGTGGTCCCCATTAGAGGTTCATGGCGCCATAATTCGTTGAACAATCTTTGTGTGAAATATAGTAGAGTCTAGGACTGCTTTTATTGTCCTGGTGGCCCAGAGGTAACATACCCCGGTCACAATTATAAGATCGTGGGTTTGAATCCTAGTGGGGTGAGGTGTTGATTATATGTAAAAGTCCGCGTCCTTTATTGGGCTAATAAAATATATATGGATCCTCGCGTTTCGAAGCCGCATTCGGTAAAACGTTGCTCTGATCACCTAAGCGGCACGGGTGGTCCCCATTAGAGGTTCACGGCGCCATAAGCTCGTTGAACAGGCTTTGTGTGAAATATAGTAGAGTCTAGGACTGCTTTTATTGTCCTGGTTGCCCAGAGTTAGCGTTCCCCGGTCACAATTATAAGATCGTTGGTTCAAATCCTGTTGGGGTGAGGTGTTGATTATATGTAGAAGTCCGCCTGCTTTATTGGGCTAATGAAATATATATGGATCCTCGTGTTTCCGAGCCGGATTTGGTAACACGTTGCAATTATCACCTAAGCGGCAAAGGTGGTCCCCTATTGTGGTTCACGGTGCCATAAGCTCATTGAACAGGCTTTGTGTGAAATATAACAGAGTCTAGGACTGCTTATAGTGTCCTCGTGGCCCATAGGTAGCATTCCTCGGTCACAATTATAAGATCGTGGGTTTAAATCCTGGTGGGGTGAGGTGTTGATTATATGTAGAAGTCCGCGTGCTTTATTGGGCTAATGAAATATATATGGATCCTCGTATTTCTAAGCCGCATTTGGTAAAACGTTGCTCTGATCACCTAAGCGGTACGGTGGTCCCCATTAGAGGTTCATGGCGCCATAAGGTCGTTGAACAGGCTTTGTGTGAAATATAGTAGAGTCTAGGACTGCTTCTAGTGTCCTGGTGGCCCAGAGGTAGCGTTCCCCGGTCGCAATTAGAAGATCATGGGTTCGAATCCTGGTGGGGTGAGGTGTTGATTATATGTAGAAGCCGTGTGCTTTATTGGGGAATGAAATATATATGGATCCTCGTGTTTTGAAGCCGCATTTGGTAAAACGTTGCTCTGAACACTTAAGCAGCACGGGTGGTCCCCATTAGAGGTTCACGGCGGCATAAGGTCGTTGAACAGGCTTTGTGTGAAATATAGTAGAGTCTACGAATGCTTTTATTGTCCTGTTGGCCCAGAGGTAGCGTTCCCCGGTCACAATTATAAGATCGTGGGTTCGAATCCTGGTGGGGTGAAGCGTTGATTATATGTAGAAGTCCGCGTGCATTATTGGGCTAATGAAATATATATGGATCCTCGTGTTTCGAAACCGCATTTGGTAAAGCGTCGCTCTGATCACCTAAGCGGCACGGGTGGTCCCCTATAGTGGTTCACAGCGCTATAAGCTCGTTTAACAGGCTTTGTGTGAAATATAGTAGAGTCTAGGACTGCTTTTATTGTCCTGGTGGCCCAGAGGTAGCATACCCCGGTCACAATTATAAGATTGTGGGTTTGAATCCTGGTGGGGTGAGGTGTTGATTATATGTAGAAGTCCTAGTGCTTTATTGGGCTAATGAAATATATATGGATCCTCGTGTTTCCAAGCCGGATTTGGTAAAACGTTGCTCTGATCACATAAGCGGCACGGGTGGTCCCCATTAGAGGTTCAATGCGCCATAAGCTCGTTGAACAGGATGTGTGAAATATAGCAGAGTCTAGGACTGCTTTTAGTGTCCTGGTGGCCCAGAGGTAGCATACCCCGGTCACAATTATATGATCGTGGGTTTGAATCCTGGTAGGGTGAGGTGTTGATTATATGTAGAAGTCCGAGTGATTTATTGGGCTAATGAAATATATATGGATCCTCGTGTTTCCAAGCCGGATTTGGTAAAACGTTGCTCTGATCACCTAAGTGGCACAGGTGGTCCCCATTAGAGGTTCATGGCGCCATAAGTTCGTTGAACAATCTTTGTGTGAAATATAGTAGAGTCTAGGACTGCTTTTATTGTCCTGGTGGCCCAGAGGTAACATACCCCGGTCACAATTATAAGATCGTGGGTTTGAATCCTAGTGGGGTGAGGTGTTGATTATATGTAAAAGTCCGCGTCCTTTATTGGGCTAATGAAATATATATGGATCCCCGTGTTTCGTAGCCGGATTTGGTAAAACGTTGCTCTGATCACCTAAGCGGCACGGGTGGTCCCCATTAGAGGTTCACGGTGCCATAAGCTCGTTGAACAGGCTTTGTGTGAAATATAGCAGAGTCTAGGACTGCTTTTATTGTCTTAGTGGCCAGAGGTAGCGTTCCCCGGTCACAATTATAAGATCATTGGTTGAAATCCTGGTGGGGTGAGGTGTTGATTATATGTAGAAGTTCGCATGCTTTATTGGGCTAATGAAATATATATGGATCCTTGTGTTTCGAAGCCGGATTTGGTAAAACGTTGCTCTGATCACCTAAGTGGCACGGATGGTCCCCATTAGAGGTTCACGGCGCCATAAGCTCGTTGAACAGGCTTTGTGTGAAATATAGCAGAGTTTAGGACTGCTTTTATTGTCTTAGTGGCCAGAGGTAGCGTTCCCCGGTCACAATTATAAGATCATTGGTTGAAATCCTGGTGGGGTGAGGTGTTGATTATATGTAGAAGTTCGCATGCTTTATTGGGCTAATGAAATATATATGGATCCTCCTGTTTCGAAGCCGCATTTGGTAAACGTTGCTCTTATCACCTGCTGCAAGGGTGGTCCCCATAGTGGCTCCACGGTGCCATGCTCATTGAACAGGCTTTCGGTGTGAAATATAACAGAGTCTAGGACTGTTTATAGTGTCCCTTAAGACCCATAGGTAGCATTCTCGTCACAATTATAAGATCGTGGGTTTAACCTGGTGGGTGAGGTGTTGATTATATGCAGAAGTCCGCTGCTTTATTGGGCTAATGAAATATATATGATCCTCGTATTTCGAAGCCGCATTTGGTAAAAACGTTGCTCTGATCACCTAAGCGGTAACGGGGTGGTCCCTATTAGGAGGTTCATGGCGCCATAAGGTCGTTGAACAGGCTTTGTGTGAAATATAGTAGAGTCTAGGACTGCTTATAGTGTCCTGGTGGCCCATAGGTAGCGTTCCTCGGTCACAATTATAAGATCGTGGGTTCGAATCCTGGTGGAGTGAGGTGTTGATTATATGTAGAAGTCCGCGTGCTCTATTGGGCTAATGAAATATATATGGATCCTTGTGTTTCGAAGCCGGATTTGGTAAAACGTTGCTCTGATCACCTAAGTGGCACGGATGGTCCCCATTAGAGGTTCACAGCACCATAAGCTCGTTGAACAGGCTTTGTGTGAAATATAGCAGAGTCTAGGACTGCTTTTATTGTCCTGGTGGCCCAGAGGTAGCGTTCCCCGGTCACAATTAGAAGATCATGGTTTCGAATCCTGGTGGGGTGAGGTGTTGATTATATGTAGAAGCCGCGTGCTTTATTGGGGAATGAAATATATATGGATCCTCGTGTTTTGAAGCCGCATTTGGTAAAACGTTGCTCTGAACACTTAAGCAGCACGGATGGTCCCCATTAGAGGTTCACGGCGGCATAAGGTCGTTGAACAGGCTTTGTGTGAAATATAGTAGAGTCTACGAATGCTTTTATTGTCCTGTTGGCCCAGAGGTATTGTTCCCCGGTCACAATTATAAGATCGTGGGTTCGAATCCTGGTGGGGTGAGGTGTTGATTATATGTAGAAGTCCGAGTGCTTTATTGGGCTAATGAAATATATATGGATCCTCGTGTTTCCAAGCCGGATTTGGTAAAACGTTGCTCTGATCACATAAGCGGCACGGGTGGTCCCCATTAGAGGTTCAATGCGCCATAAGCTCGTTGAACAGGATGTGTGAAATATAGCAGAAGTCTAGGACTGCTTTTAGTGTCCTGGTGGCCCAGAGGTAGCATACCCCGGTCACAATTATATGATCGTGGGTTTGAATCCTGGTAGGGTGAGGTGTTGATTGTATGTAGAAGTCCGAGTGATTTATTGGGCTAATGAAATATATATGGATCCTCGTGTTTCCAAGCCGGATTTGGTAAAACGTTGCTCTGATCACCTAAGTGGCACAGGTGGTCCCCATTAGAGGTTCATGGCGCCATAAGTTCGTTGAACAATCTTTGTGTAAAATATAGTAGAGTCTAGGACTGCTTTTATTGTCCTGGTGGCCCAGAGGTAACATACCCCGGTCACAATTATAAGATCGTGGGTTTGAATCCTAGTGGGGTGAGGTGTTGATTATATGTAAAAGTCCGCGTCCTTTATTGGGCTAATGAAATATATATGGATCCTCGTGTTTCGTAGCCGGATTTGGTAAAACGTTGCTCTGATCACCTAAGCGGCACGGGTGGTCCCCATTAGAGGTTCACGGTGCCATAAGCTCGTTGAACAGGCTTTGTGTGAAATATAGCAGAGTCTAGGAATGCTTTTATTGTCCTGGTGGCCCAGAGGTAGCGTCCCCCGGTCACAATTATAAGATCGTGGGTTCAAATATTGGTGGGGTGAGGTGTTGATTATATGTAGAAGTCCCTGCTTTATTGGGCTAATGAAATATATATGGATCCTCGTGTTTCGGAGCCGGATTTGGTAAAACGTTGCTCTTATCACCTAAGCGGCAAGGGTGGTCCCCTATTGTGGTTCACGGTGCCATAAGCTCATTGAACAGGCTTTGTGTGAAATATAACAGAGTCTAGGACTGCTTATAGTGTCCTCGTGGCCCATAGGTAGCATTCCTCGGTCACAATTATACGATCATGGGTTTAAATCCTGGTGGGGTGAGGTGTTGATTATATGTAGAAGTCCGCGTGCTTTATTGGGCTAATGAAATATACATGGATTCTCGTATTTCGAAGCCGCATTTGGTAAAACGTTGCTCTAATCACCTAAGCGGTACGGTGGTCCCCATTAGAGGTTCATGGCGCCATAAGGTCGTTGAACAGGCTTTGTGTGAAATATAGTAGAGTCTAGGACTGCTTCTAGTGTCCTGGTGGCCCATAGTTAGCGTTCCTCGGTCACAATTATAAGATCGTGGGTTCGAATCCTGGTGGAGTGAGGTGTTGATTATATGTAGAAGTCCGCGTGCTCTATTGGGCTAATGAAATATATATGGATCCTTGTGTTTCGAAGCCGGACTTGGTAAAACGTTGCTCTGATCACCTAAGTGGCACGGATGGTCCCCATTAGAGGTTCACAGCACCATAAGCTCGTTGAACAGGCTTTGTGTGAAATATAGCAGAGTCTAGGACTGCTTTTTTTGTCCTGGTGGCCCAGAGGTAGCGTTCCCCGGTCACAATTAGAAGATCGTGGGTTCGAATCCTGGTGGGGTGAGGTGTTGTTTATATGTAGAAGCCACGTGCTTTATTGGGCAAATGAAATATATATGGATCCTCGTGTTTTGAAGCCGCATTTGGTAAAACGTTGCTGTGATCACCTAGGCAGCACGGGTGGTCTCCATTAGAGGTTCACAGCGCCATAAGCTCGTTGAACAGGCTTTCTGTGAAATATAGCAGAGCCTACGAATGCTTTTATTGTCCTGTTGGCCTAGAGGTAGCGTTCCCCGGTCACAATTATAAGATTGTGGGTGTGAATCCTGGTGGGGTGAGGTGTTGATTATATGTAGAAGTACGAGTGCTTTATTGGGCTAATGAAATATATATGGATCCTCGTAGCCGAAACCAAGATTTGGTAAAGCGTCGCCTGATCACCTAAGCGGCACGGGTGGTTCCTATAGGTTCACAGCGCCATAAGCTCGCTTTAACAGGCTTTGTGTGAAATATAGTAGAGTCTAGGACTGCTTTTATTGTCCTGGTGGCCCAGAGGTAGTGATGTACCCCGGTCACAAATTATAAGAGTCAGGGGCTTGAATCCTGGTAGGGTGAGGTTGATTATAGATGAAGTCCGAGTGATTATTGGGCTATCAGAAATATATATGGATCTCGTGTTTCCAAGTCGGATTTGGTAAAACGTTGCTCTGATCACCTAAGTGGCACAGGTGGTCCCCATTAGAGGTTCACGGTGCCATAAGCCCGTTGAACAGGCTTTGTGTGAAATATAGCAGAGTCTAGGAATGCTTGTATTGTCCTGGTGGCCCAGAGGTAGCGTCCCCCGGTCACAATTATAAGATCGTGGGTTCAAATCTTGGTGGGGTGAGGTGTTGATTATATGTAGAAGTCCGCGTGCTTTATTGGGCTATTAAAATATATATATGGATCCTCGTGTTTCGAAGCCGCATTCGGTAAAACGTTGCTCTGATCACCTAAGCGGCACGGGTGGTCCCCATTAGAGGTTCACGGCGCCATAAGCTCGTTGAACAGGCTTTGTGTGAAATATAGTAGAGTCTAGGACTGCTTTTATTGTGCTGGTGTCCCAGAGGTAGCATAGCCCGGTGACAATTATAAGATCGTGGGTTTGAATCCTGGTTGGGTGAGGTGTTGATTATATGTAGAAGTCCGCGTGCTTTATTGGGCTAATGAAATATATATGGACCCTCGTGTTTTGAAGCAGCATTTGGTAAAACGTTGCTCTGGTCACCTAAGCGGCACGGGTGGTCCCCATTAGAGGTTCACGGCGCCATAAGCTCGCTGAACAGGCTTTGTGTGAAATATAGCAGAGTCTAGGACTGCTTTTTTTTCCTGGTGGCCCAGAGGTAGCGTTCCCCGGTCACAATTATAAGATCTTGGGTTTTAATCCTGGTGGGGTGAGGTGTTGATAATATGTAGAAGTCCGCGTGCTTTATTGGGCTAATGAAATATATACGGATTCTCCTGTTTCGAAGCTGCATTTGGTTAAACGTTGCTCTGATCACCTAAGTGGCACGGGTGGTCCCCTATAGTGGTTCACAGCGTCATAAGCTCGTTGAACAGGCTTTGTG